>NW_022437135.1:503766-519732 GCF_009761245.1 Sapajus apella
CTCTCTTTTTTTTTTTTTTTTTTTTTTTTTTTTTTTTTTGCAGAGCCATTGCCTGGCCTTGAAGAGAAGCCAGCAAGTGTTGGTACTTCAGAGGGGGTATACCTCAAACAACTACCTCACCCCACGCCTCCCCTGCAGACTGACTGCACCAGGCAGAGCTCACCCCAAGAAAGGGGGGAAGCATCGGGTCCGGAGCTCAAAACCAACTCCTCCGAATCTGCAGACAACTGTAAAGCAACCAAGGGCAAGAATCCCTGGCCCTCGGATAGCAGCTACCCCAGCCACGCCGCCCAAGGGTGCATGGCAGACCTCTCCGCGGTGGCAGACAGGGGCGCTCTACCTGAAAACGGAGTCATTGGGGAAGCATCACCCTGCGGATCGGAGGGGAAGGGCCTTGGTAGCAGTGGTTCCGAAAAGCCACTGTGCCCCAGAGGCAGAACGTTGCAGGAAACCATGCCATGCCCAGGACAGAATGCAGCGACACCGCCCAGCACAGACCCCAGCCTGATGGGAGGCCCTGTGAGCCAGTTCACCCCGCTGTACATGCCTGGGCTGGAGTACCCAAATTCAGCTGCTCATTACCACGTCGGTCCGGGCCTGCAGGGTGTGGGCCCCGCGATGGGAGGGAAGTCCTCAGCATCCCATCCCCCGCATTTCCCCGCAAGGGGCTTTCAGTCCAGCCACCCTCATTCTGGAGGCTTTCCCCGGTACCGCCCCCCACAAGGAATGAGGTATTCCTACCACCCCCCGCCGCAGCCTTCCTACCACCACTATCAGCGAACTCCCTACTATCCGTGTCCACAGGGCTTTTCTGACTGGCAGAGACCTCTCCACCCCCAGGGAAGCCCGAGCGGACCCCCCGCCAGTCAGCCTCCCCCCGCGAGGTCCCTCTTCTCAGACAGGAATGCCATGGCCAGTCTGCAAGGCTGCGAGACCCTGAATACTGCCTTAGCTTCTCCAGCCCGCATGGATCCTGTGGCTGCTAAAGTCCCCAATGATGGGCAGAACCCTGGTCCGGAGGAAGAGAAGCTGGATGAACCTATGGAGAGGCCAGAGAGTCCCAAAGAATTTCTAGACCTAGACAACCACAATGCAGCCACCAAGCGGCAGGGCTCGTTACCAGCCGGCGAGTATCTCTACGGACCTCCTCCTCCGTCTCTGAGTGCGGGAATGGGCTTTGCCTCGTCTGCATTTCCCAACCACGGCGTGATGCTGCAGGCGGGGCCTCCCTACACACCTCAGCGGCCGGCCAGTCACTTTCAGCCCAGGGCTTACTCTTCCCCCGTGGCTGCTCACCCACCTCACCACCCAGGGGCCCCCCAGCCCAACGGGCTCTCTCAGGAGGGCCCCATCTATCGCTGCCAGGAAGAGGGCCTGGGTCACTTTCAAGCTGTGATGATGGAACAAATTGGCACTAGAAGTGGAATAAGGGGACCTTTCCAGGAAATGTACAGACCATCAGGGTAAGATTGCATGCGGGCTTTTCCCTGCAAAGAAGAAAGAACAGATGTTGGTTGTTTTTATTTATTTTTGAGAGAGTCTGGCCATGTCACCCAGGCTGGAGTGCAGTGGTGCAGTTGTGGCTCACTGCAGCATGGACCTCCCAGGCTCAAGGATCCTCCTGAATCAGCCTTCTAAGTAACTGGGACTACAGGCACATGCCACCATTCCCAGCTAATTTTTTTTTTTTTTTTTTTTTTTGGTAGAGGTAGGGTTTCACCATGTTACCCAGGCTGGTTTCGATCTCCTGAGTGCAAATCATCCTCCTGCCTCAGCCTCCCAAAGTGCTGAGCTGACAGGCATGAGTCACCACAGCCAGCCTGGATGTTCATTTTAAACAGAAGAATGGCCTGAGAGGTGAAGGTAATAGTGAATGACCTGGGAACAAGAAAAGCATGTGAATTATGGGTGTTGCACGCTTGGTAGAAAGATATTAGACGTAGAGCCCAGCTTTATCTTTGAAATTTTTTCCCCTCGTGAAAATGAATTGGGATTTAAATGACTGAGTTAGATTTTGATATTGTAAACTTTTTTTTTTTTTTTGAGAAGCGTCTCCCTGGAGTGCAATGGTGCGATCTCGGCTCACTGCAACCTCTGCCTCCCAGGTTCTAGCTATTCTCCGACCTCAGCCTCCCAAGTAGTTGGGATTACAGGTGCATACCACCGTGCCCAGCTAATTCTTGTATTTTTAGTAGAGACAGTGTTTCGCCATATTGGCCAGGCTGGCCTCAAACTCCTGACCTCATGTGATCCACCCCCCTCAGCCTCCCAAAGTGCTGGGATTACAGGCATGAGCCACCATGCCCGGCCAGCTCTTTTATTTTATTTTATTTTATTGAGGTTAAATCTCATTCTTTGGCCCAGGCTGGAATGCAGCGGTGCAATCTCTGCTCACTGCAGTCTCCGCCTCCCAGGTTAAAGCGACTCTCCTGCCTCATCCTCCCAAGTAGCTGGGATTACAGGTGCCTGCCACCATGCCCAGCGAATCTTTGTATGATACTGTAAACTTAGTAACCACAGTTTGAGAGCTGTAAGCAAGTTTGTGTCAACATTGCTGCCGTGTGCAGACGCTGTGACCAAGGTAAAAAAAAAAAAAAAATAGCCGGGCACGGTGGCTCACGCCTGTAATCCCAGCACTTTGGGAGGCCGAGGCGGGTGGATCACGAGGTCAAGAGATCGAGACCATCCTGGTCAACATGATGAAACCCCGTCTCTACTAAAAATACAAAAAATCAGCTGGACATGGTGGTGCGTGCCTGTAATCCCAGCTACTCAGGAGGCTGAGGCAGGAGAATTGCCTGAACCCAGGAGGCGGAGGTTGCGGTGAGCCGAGATTGCGCCATTGCACTCCAGCCTGGGTAACAAGAGCGAAACTCCGTCTCAAAAAAAAAAAAAAAATAGGTCTACCCAGGAGTAGAAGAGATCATATGTCGTATGAAAGTTTTATGGCTGGGCGCAGTGGCTCATGCCTGTAATCCCAGTACTTTGGGAGGCCAGGGCGGGAGGCTCTCAAGATCAAGAGATCAAGACCATCCTGGCCAACATGGTGAAACACCATCTCTCCGAAAAATACAAAAGTTAAGGCCGGGCGTGGTGGCTCACACCTGTAATCTAAGCACTTCGGAGGCCAAGGCGGGTGGATCAACTGAGGTTGGGAGTTCAAGACCAGCCTGACCAACATGGTGAAATCCCGTCTTTAAAAATAAAAAATTAGCTGGGTGTGGTGATGCGTGCCTGTAGTCCCAATTACTCGGGAGGCTGAGGCAGGAGAATTGCTTGAACCTGGCAGACGGAGGTTGCAGTGAGCCAAGATCACGCCACTGCTCTCCAGCCTGGGCAACAGAGCAAGACTCCATCTCAAAAGAAGAAAAAAGTTTTACTACGTATCTTTCATTTCTTACTATATCATTGAGTAAGAAAACCAGTTTTGGGCCGAGTGCGGTGGCTCACGCCTGTAATCCTAGCACTTTGGGAGGCCGAGGTGGGTGGATCACCTGAGGTCAGGAATTCAAGACCAGCCTGGCCATCATGGAGAAACCCCATCTTAAAAAAAAAAAGAAAGGCAAATAAGCCCCCATGAGATGACTTTCACGCATGATTGTGCAGTGATGTTCTCGAAATCCAGTTAGGTGATCTGCCATCCAGGAAGCTTTCAAATCTGTGTATACCAAAGGTGGTTAGATGGAGTTATTTATATGAAAGTTACCAAGCATAATCTTGAAACCAATACCATTCGGCATAAAAACCAGTGTGCCCCTCATTGCCATCCTGTCGTCTCACTGCTGTACCCTCTGTATCGTTTTTCCGTCAAGTGTGCTTTATATGTCTCTAAATACCTGTTTTCTTTTCTTTGCTGTTTTTCCTAAGCTGTTGGAAAGTCAATTGTAAACCTCAACTCCCTCAATACTTGAGTATGCATCTTCTAAGAATGGACATTCCTTGGAGCACCATTTCAAAACGATTACCACACTCAAGGCAAATGACAATATCTAAAAGTTCTTTTTTCTTTTTTCTTTTTTTCTGAGATGGTGTCCTGCTTTGTCACCAGGCTGGAGTGCAGTGGCACAATCTGGGCTCACTGCAACCTCTGCCTGCTGGGTTTGAGCGATCATCCTGCCTCAGCCTCCTGAGTAGCTGGGAATACAGGTGCGCACCACCATGCCCAGCTACTTTTTGTATTTTTAGTAGAGATGGGGTTTCACCATGTTGGCCAGGATGGCCTCCATCTCTTGACCTTGTGACCCGCCCGCCTCGGCCTCCCAAAGTGCTGGGATTACAGGCGTGAGCCCCCGCGCCCGGCCTACGGTTGTTTATATTTTGTATTTCTGTTTCCTCAGTTGTCCCCAGAGTGTCTGTTTTGGTTTTTGTGGTGAGGTTTTTTTTGTATTTTTTTAGTAGAGACAGGGTTTCACCATGTTGGCCAGGATGGTCTCAATCTTTTGACCTCGTGATCCGTCTGCCTTGGCCCCCTAAGGTGTTGGGATTATAGGCGTGAGCCACCGTACCCGGCCTTTTTTTTTTGAGATGGAGTTTTGCTCCTGTCGCCCAGGCTGGAGTGCCATGGCATGATCCCGGCTCACTGCAACCTCTGCCTCCCAGTTTCAAGTGATTCTTCTGCCTCAGCCTCCTGAGTAGCTGGGACTACAGGCATGCGCCACCACACATGACTCTCGATTTTGTGTTTTTAATAGAGACGGGGTTTCACCATCTTGGTCAGGCTGGTCTCGAACTCCTGACCTCAGGTGATCTGCCCACTTTGGCCTCCCTCCCAAAGGGCTGGATTACAGGCACGTGCCACCGCACCCGGCCCTGGAGTGTCTTTTAGAGCTATTTCTGTGTGTGTATGTGTTTTTTTCTGATAAAAGATCCGGTAAAGGCTCATGTTTGCATTTGGCTGCTATGTCTGTATCGTCTCTTTTTTTTTTTTGAGACAGAGTGTTACTCTGTTGTCTGGCTCCAGGTTGGAGTGCAGTGGCACAATCTCAGCTCACTGCAACCTCCGCCTCCCAGGTTAAGCAATTCTCCTGCCTCAGCCTCCCGAGTAGCTGGGACTGCAGGCGTGTGACCATCACGCCCAGCTAATTTTTTTTTTTGTATTTTTAGTGGAGACGGGGTTTCACCATGTTGGCCAGGATGGTCTCGATCTCTTGACCTTGTGATCCACCCGCCTCAGCCTCCCAAAGTGCTGGGATTACAGGCTTGAGCCACCGCGCCCGGCTGTTAATTCATAGCGTCCTATCTGTTTTGTTTTCCAAACAGTCCAGGCCGGCTATCATGGAGAATGTTCCAGATTCTAGATTTATCACAGTCTCCTTGTGTTTAAATGAACACTTGTGCCAGGTGCGGTGGCTCATCCCCACAATCCCAGCACTTTGGGAGGTGAGGCAGGAAGATAGCTTCAGCTCAGGAGTTGGAGACCAGCCTGGGCAACGTGGCGAGATTCTGGCTCTACTGAAAATAAAGAACTTAGCCAGACGTAGTAGCACACTCCTGCAGTTCCAGCTACTCAGGAGGGTGAGGCAGGAGGATCACTGGAGCCTGGAAGATTGAGGCTGCAGTAAACCATGATCCTGCCACTACACTTTTAGCAGGGTGACAGAGCAAGACCCTGTCTCTAAAAGAAAAAAAACAGATGAAACACTTTCATCAGGAATATACGTCGTAGGTGGTGGGCGTGCCACATTTTGCACCAGGAGGAACACAGTGTCGAGCTGCCCCAGTGTCGACGATTCCAGGCCTGATCACCTGGGTGATGATGGCAGCGTCCTGTTTCTTTTGTCACTAACATGTCTTCGGTAATTCTTTGTGGCTCCTTTCTCTTGGCTGTAGAATGCAGACGCACCCGGTCCAGTCACAAGCCTCGTTCCCAAAGACCCCCGCAGCAGCAGCACCGCGGGAGGAGCTGCCGCCTCACAAGCCTCCAGCGCTTCCCCCGGATCAGGTAAGAATCACTAAACCTAGAGCTGCTCTCCTTCCTCCAGGTAGAAGGAAGGAAGCGTGTGACATCCTTGCTGTTGTGGAAAGGTGTTTTAAGGTATCCCGTGATACAGGAACTTTTCCTGTGACGTGCTTCCTTGGCACAGGGCAAGAAGACACTTCTCACCTGTCTCTTTTTCCCATTGTTATATGGAATGCATACCTGTTTGGGGAGTATTTACCCCTTATTTTTTCCACACCATCTGCCAGCATTTCTTCTGTCATGATCCCTTGTCTGTTTTATGCCTCCCACCTTTCTCACAGGAGGGAGCCTAGTCGGCAGGTTTTAGCTGCCTCAGTGCTGCTGCTCTCCCAGGCCCTGTGCCCGCGGCATGTCTCGTAATCTTCCCCTTGACCACCACAAAGCAGTTGTCATTGGCTGCGTCATGAGCATTTCCCAATGTGCAGGTCCTCCTGCTGTTAAGCAGTGGGTCTGGGATCTGAATTGGGAGGTCGAGGACTCTAGAACCTACCTTCGAGAAGGAAACTGTAGCTCATGAAACAGAATCAAGCCATTTTCACAGATGAAGAGCATAGATACTCTCTGGCTTACTTGCGTTTTTTTGTTTTGTTTTTTGTTTTTTAACAATTAAAACAATTTTTATTTTTGTTTAAAATGTCTTTGTGGCTGGGCCCGTTGGTTCACGCCTGTAATCCCAGCACTTTGGGAGGCCAAGGGGGGCGGATCTGAGGTCAAGAGATCAAGACCATCTTGGCCAACATGGTGAAACCCCGTCTCTACTAAAAATACAAAAATTAGCTGGGCATGGTGGCGTGTGCACCTGTAGTCCCAGCTACTCGGGAGGCTGAGGCAGGAGAATTGCTTGAACCTGGGAGGCGGAGGTTGCAGTGAGCTGAGATTGTGCCACTGCACTCCAGCCTGGTGCCTGGTGACAAAGCGAGACTCTGTCTCAAAAAAAAAAAATGTCTTTGTTTCTTTCAGAGCTAGTCCGAGGAGGAAATGAGCCCCAAGCAATGGCAAGCTGCACACGAAGACTGGAACACGGAGAACTGGGGAGGGCCCCGCCAGCTCTGCTCCCATCACCTGCTCCACCCCTTCACGTGACCCACCTGTGCCATCCTTGAGCTGGAGCCAGTCATGGGCCCTAAAAGGACACTCCTTAAATGACTGACACACAGCTCGCAAAGGTCCTTGGCCAGGGATCTCTTGCACGGCTGCTGTAGACAGTTAGGCAGAACGAATGGACTTGGAGTTAATGATGACTTTTCCAAATCCTGAGACACTTTTCAGGGAAAATCACTTTAAACTTGGGGGCGGGGGTATACTCAAGAAAGGAGTGGTGCTTTTAAACTTTGATGAGCAGCTAAACTCAGGTATATATTTGGGGAAGGGACGACTCGTAGTATTAATGGTTTTGGAGCTGGGTCCAGTTTACAGAATTTTCATGTTGCCTTTTAAAATAATTTTTGTTGGTGGTGAATGTATTGTACATAAAGTGGGAAGGGTGGGTGGGGATGCGGAAGAAATGGGGGTCCTAACTGGTGGGTACACAGCACTGGAGTGATCTTTATCTGTTTACAATCATGTCACACTGAATACTTCTGGGAGCTGCCGACGAGGGGAGGAAAGGTTTGATCTTATAATACGTCACTGCTTCCTTGCTGGCCGGCCGGCCTTCAGAGTAGCTAAAGGCCGTCCTTCCAGTCAGCCTGAGAGGGAACGCCTGTCCCCTCACCATCTGCTGTCCGTCTCCGTTGGAGGCAGGGTGCTCTGGGGACTGCTAGAAGGTTGAGCCCAGGAGATGGGCTGCTGGCTCACTCTGGTGGCCCAATTCCTGGATGTGAGAAAGTGGTGTCCCTTCCTGGTTTTGCCACCAGCCCGACCAAATAGTCGTAAACCAGCATCAGGAATCGGGATGGCTGGAGTGTTTCATCTATTAGAAGATGAGCCATGCCCATCACAGACCTCCCTGTTGGGCCTGTGGTCTAGAAGGCACCACACACATATTTCTGGCATGAATCACATTTTGTGGAAGTGACTACTCAGGTTTGTATATTTTAGTATCAATAAAGAATTGCACAGGTTTGAATAGGAAAAATGTATTCTATAGTTACAGTTTGAATTTAGGAATATTTCAGTATATATAGTTTTTATTCATTTTAAGTGAATCATAGTAAAATCAGTCATGGTGATTTACAATAGCTATCAAGAAGAAGTTCTTGGAATTATTTGTCGTATCTGTGATAGGAAACCATCGTACAGTATTAAATTACTTTATTACAGTTTTAGGATTGAATTACACTGGATTCTCCCTCGTTAGCATTCTCTATTTTATTTTAGCTGAAAGGCCACCAAAGTTAGGACCCTGTTTTAAATTTTTTAATATCCCACGAAAGAAAAACTAAGGAAAATACTGAAATTACAGGTCTTTGTAAAAAATAGCATATTTTTAAGCATGCTTTTGGGATGGTAGAAGAAACTCTATGAAATGTTAATCTGCCCTAGTTTCTTATAAATTCAGCTGTGGGAGGGGCCAGTAGAGTTTTCCCTCCAATTCCAGGATTCCTAGTGAAACATGGAACTGTCGTGTTTACAGTTTGCTAAACATACGTTGTTCGTGGAAAGAAAACTGATCAGAAACATCCATGATATAGAGATGAAACCCAAGACACCAGTTCCCGGATGATGGAAGATTGTACCCGCACGCAAACGCTTAACCTGGTGGTGCTGCATAGGGCTCAGGCAGATTTGAGAGTTGAATAGGGAACACAGATGCCTCTTAGGTATAATGCACAAAAATACAGATTTTCTCTCGCAGAGGTTTTACTTTTAAATTTGATGTATTTGCAGCTGGATTGAGTTTTGAGCCTGTGTTCTCACTGGCTCCTAATTCTTGTTAGAAACCTATCACTGGCGTAACCCGTTGAGAGTGAAGAGGACAGAAGGTTTGTGGATGGGTCTGCCCTTTAGCTAGTATTCGCTAACATGGAGCATGACAGCTTCGGTGTCTGGGTTTGTGCAGAAGCAGGGAGGAGGAAAAAGAAGCATTTCGTTTGTTGCTGGTTAGACCTGGGCTAGACCCAGAGAATTTGGCCGCTGACAGCCTTTCTCTTTTCCTGGTAATGCTGGTTCAGATCAGAGGCCTCACTTCTCCCTCACAGGAGCATTGTCACCGTGGGTGTCTCCCCGAGTACCCCAGGGGCCTGGGTGGGAGCGGCTGTGAGCAGCGCTGGGGCTGGTGCGCCCTTTCCTCCCGCCCTCCTGGTCCTTGAGCGGTTGTGTGCGCACTGCCCCAAGTCACCCTGTCTCCTCCCTCTCCCAGTGCCCGCGCCAAGTCACCTGGTGCTGGAGCAGTGCTGTTAACAATACAGGAGGAGTCAGTAAATCTCTTTATCCTTAATCTCCCTTGGTTTTAGGCGGAAAATATTGAGGAAGAGCAGTAGGAACTAGAACTACTGTATTAAATTACAACACTGTGAACAAGAGCAGCAGCGTGCTCAGCCTTCCTGCATCCCCTGTGGGAGTTTGTCCGTGCGTTGTACGAGAGCTTCACCCGTGGTCCAGGGCGCGTCCTGAGCTGTTACTGGTCTTTGAAGTGCAGATCTGCTGTGAGCTGTCTGGAGCTGCCACGTGGGAGAAATCCCTCTGGTCGTGAGCTGCTGTGAACCCCTAGCCAACCCATCTGCAGGCAGGATCTTTTTCTCGCCTTTCCCTCCTCTAGCACTTCTCTTTCCAAGTGTCTTAAGCAGATGCAATGTCTTAAAGCAGATGCAAATGCATTTGCCATCTTCTCCATTAGGAAAATGACAGTTATGTGTCATAATTAGAAAGTAGTGTGTAAGGCGTCCTGAAAAGGTTTGCTCTCAAGCCAGAAGGACATTTCACGCTGTGGGTCACTGTCACCTTGTCAGTGGGCCGGCTCTCAGTGGTCCCCAGGAGGGCGGGGATGGCTGAGATCCATGGAGAATTGGAAATGCCATCACCCCTCTTTGATTTAACACTCATGGCTCACTTTTATTAGAGTTGTTAATGAGTTAGAAACATGTGTCCCCAAGAGAAAGAAAAGGTGAGCTTCTTGGGAGGATTCTGGGTTTGTTTTCCCCTCAGAATTAAAAAGTGATTTTTAATTCTGCTACTGTTCCCCTCATTTAAAAGGTGGTAGGAGTGGCGGCCCACGCCTGTAATCCCAGCTCTTTGGGAGGCTCAGGTGGGAGGGTCAACGAGGCCAGGAGATCAAGACCATCCTGGCTGACATGGTGAAACCCCATCTCTACTAAAAATACAGAAAGCCGAGTGCGGTGGCGCATACCTGTAAACCCAGCTATTCTGGAGACTGAGGCAGGAGAAGCGCTTGAACCGGGGAGGTGGAGGTTGCAGTGAGCAGAGATCAGGGCAGTAAAGTGACACTCCATCTCAAAAAAAAAAAGGTAGCAGGAGCTATTGGCTAACATTCATTAGAGTGGATGAATTGGGAATAGATGAGAGCAATCCCTGCAGGCTTCTTGGGGACATAACTTTCCCTCCCACCTCTCTGCCTCTGCGTCCCCCGCCCTCATCAGGTTGGTTTAGTTGACCTGCTCTCCACACGAACTGCTTGTCAACAGTTTGTCTCGTCAGTGAGCCCAGGACAGAGGCTCAGAAGGCGACTCCTCTCAAGCTGCCTTCATCAGGCTTAACGAAGACCCTAAGACCTGCAGGTCGTCCCCTGAGTTCGGTCAACCCTCCGCTTTAAATGTCGCTTTACTGTAGCTTCTTCCCTGAAAGTGCTGCTTGTCACCGAGCATTTGGTGTCATTATCCCATGGCATTTATCTGCTGTGTAGTTGTTAACTATTATTTTTGCTCATTCCTACAGCTGGCAAAGGGTATGCTAAATGCCATCAAAATCCCGGTGTTGCCATCACCAAAGCTGTCAGAAACAAGCTTACAATCCATACCTCTTGGTTCAATTTTTTTTTTTTTTTTTTTTTTTAAGGATGGGGTTTCACCCTGATGGTCAGGCTGGTCTTGAACTCCTGACCTCAGGTGACGCACCCACCTCGGCCTCCCAAAGTGCTATGATTACAGGCATGAGCCACTGCGCCTGGCCTTTTTTTTTTTTTTTTTTTTGAGATGGAGTTTCACTCATGTTACCCAGGCTGGAGTGCAATGGCGCGATCTTGGCTCAACGCAACCTCCGCCTCCTGGGTTCAGGCAATTCTCCTGCCTCAGCCTCCTGAGTAGCTGGGATTACAGGCACGCGCCACCATGCCCAGCTAATTTTTTGTATTTTTAGTAGAGACGGGGTTTCACCATGTTGACCAGGATGGTCTCGATCTCTTGACCTCGTGATCCACCCGCCTTGGCCTCCCAAAGTGCTGGGATTACAGGCTTGAGGCACCGCGCCCGGCCGCCTTTTCTTTCTTTCTTTTTTTTTTTTTTTTTTTTAATGAAAGTTCAGCCTGGCATGGTGGCTCACACCTGTAATCCTAGCACTTTGGGAGGCTGAGGCAGGAGGATTCCCTGAGGTCAGGAGTTTGAGACCAGCCTGACCAATATGGTGAAACCCCATCTTTAAAATAAATAAATAAATAAAGTTCAAACTATAACTATTATACTGTTCTTAAGACCTAATTTGAAATTTCACAGGAAGGCTTAATCCCGCAGTCACAAGGTAAGGACAGTTCGATAGTGTCAGAACCCTGACATGCTGCCAGAGACCCTCAGTTTTCGTAGAAATGAAGACAGAAGGTTCTCCGGCATTGTTGCCCTTCTGAGTTCGCCCTCTGCAGAATCTTCATGGACCCCCACTGCAGAAATCGGTTCTGCGTGTTAGTGAGCCATGTGCTGCTCAGTGCCGGGGCTGCTAGGGTGTGGTGTCTCCACAGAGAACTCCAGACGTTAGCTTCAGTAATGACACCGCTCACCGAGCATGGAGAGGCTTTTATTTGTGGACTCACATCACTGGGTAGGCACCAGGAATGTGATTGCCACTTGCGGCGTGAGGAAAAGCTGGGCTTCTCTGGCGGGTGGGACTCCGCCATGTAGCTGTAGGGAGCTGAGCCTCTCGCTTCCCCTCTGGACGGCAGTGTTTGGGGGATGGTGCTGCTTCCCGTTTTTCAAGTCAGGGACACAAGCTTTGCCTGCAGGTTGGGGCATTGACCCTGCTCTGTGCTAGACAGTCATGTGGAGGGACTGTTCTTGGGTCTCCCCTCGCCCCATTTTTTTTTTAACCCGTACACGTCAAGGAAAGGGTTGATCTTTTTATACCTAGCTTCTCCCTCTTGTCCTGCGCAAGAGGACTGTCTGAACCCCCACATAGAAACGCCTGATGAGCAGCTGATTGTCCTGCATGTGTTTTTGAAAAGGGGTGGGTGGGGTGGGAACAGGGGTATGGATATTGCATAAGTTACTGAAATGCCGACCCCCGTTCAGGAAACCATGCGGCCCCTCCCCTCGCCGGGGCTCAGGTACTTCACTTTCCTGCCTGGCGCACAGCTCCTGGTGCCCAGGTCAGTCTCCTCCAGCCCTGGCACACAGTGTCCGGAGCCTCTGCTCCTGCTACAGAAGCAAGAGCCATGTGAACCTTCTGGCCAGTACTGGAAAGGGGAATGCTATTTATTTTTATATTGTGTATATTTTGTTGTGGTCTGCTGATTCCCTGTTTCACTGAGAGCGACACTTACCTCAATAGTTAGTTCAATATTGTGTGTTGGATAATTTTTTAAAAGAACTTTTAAAAAAGCTTTTTGATCCTCAGCGGTCTGTAGATTTATTTCCATATGAACTGGTTATTTTGTATAAAGTACATTCTTAAAATAGCGAGGCTGCTGTGTGCGTGTGGTGTGTCTGTTCACGTGTCATTTTCACAGCAGGCCAAACCCAGACTCCCATCAGGACAAAGGCATGACTAGGCCCCAAGGCCACCAGCAAAAAAGCCGTTGCCCATGTCCATTCTGAGGCATCAAGAATCCATGGAGGCGGGGCGCGGGTCCGGGCTACGTGACAAAGGAACGTGGTTCCAGAGAACTTCAAGACAGTCGTATACCGACTGGCAGTTCTAAACCGCGTCGGGGATAAAACACTCCTCACAGCTGGCCCTGCCCAAGCCAGCCTGGCGCTTGGCATCTCAGTGGTAAAGGCGTCTGCTTCCAGACTTTAGGCTGCCTGGGGTGGGAAAGGAGGACCCGATGGGGCAGTGGGGCAGCTCCGGCCTGGAGCCTGCTGTGCGCCCACGTGGCCAGAAGTGGGAGCTCCAGTCTAAGCCAGCAGGCGACTTTACACCTGCCAAGGTCATTTTGTTTCATTTCCGGTTACTGGGAGAAGGGATTGAAAGTAGCCACATTCTTAGAAATCAGCAATAGTCTTAAGACACCAAAACTGCTGTCCTGTTCTGTCCTTAAATGCAGATAGCCTCGGTTTAATGATCATTCAACTTAGGAGTTTTTGAAAGCGATACACATTCAGTAGAAACTGTACTTTGAGTACACATACAACGACTGTTTCCTGTACGGTGTTCAGTAAACTCCATGCCATATTCAACGCTGCGTTGTAACGGAGGCGCAACTGTGGGCTCGCCTGAGTTTGCTCAGCACATTTCAGGCGGGCTAAGCTGTGATGTTTGGTGAGTTAGGTGGATTCAGTGCATTTTCACCTGACAGCGTTTTCAACTCCTGAGTTTATCCCGAGGTAACCCCATTGGAAGTCGAGAAGCATCTGTAGTTGTCCGTGTAAGTAATCCTCACTCCACAAAAATTTAGCCACAAATAGTACCCATTTCCAAAGCATGCTGAGGGCTGTCCCTTTGTACGCAGGGATCTGTCTGCTGTCCTGTTAACCTCCTGTTGTTTCCTGTCTGACTGTCCCCGCTGATACTATGTTACTACTGGCTAACACATTTTTGAGACTTTTATCCTGTTACTGTTTGAAAACTGTTCAGTTCAATTATTCTCCCATGAAAAGTGTTTCTCGGATCAAACACTTTACGTCAATCATACTTTCTAGCTTAGCGGTTGCATTTCAGTATAATTTCTGAAACAAAACAAAAACCAACTTTAAAGTGAAAAATCAGGCCAGGCACGGTGGCTCACTTGATGTCAGGAGCTTGGGACCAGCCTGGCCAAACCCCGTCTCTACTAAAAATACAAAAATTAGCCGGGCATGATGGCACACACTTGTCATCTCAGTTACTGGGGAAGCTGAGGCAGGAGAATCGCTTAAACCTGGAAGGCAGAGGTTGCAGTGAGCAGAGATCGCACCACTCTACTCCACCCTGGACAACAGAGCAAGACTCCATCTCAAAAACGAAAAAAGTCACTAGTAAATTCCAGATGAGACATGATGCCACTCAAATTGTGCGTCTCCATGGATTCTCGCGGTGGGTGGGAGGGGCAGCACTCTGGCCTGGCTGCCTTCAGCGTCCTGCCAGCTTTCCTACAGCCCAGTCCAGCTAGCTGGGGCAGCGGCTCAGATGGCATTAGCAAATCCACTCCCTGTGCGTATCCGTAGCACACCCTTAAAATGCACGCAAACTTTGGTTTCTAACTTTCAGATTCCCTCCTACCGTGACATGAATTCGTCACCAAACAAAAGCCAGAATTTCTTTTTCGACAGATTTAGCTATTGACAGGCTTTAATTTTTTTTTTCAGACAGGGTTTCACTCTGATGATCTCAGCTCACTGCAGCCTCGACCTCCCAGGCTCAAGTGCTCCCACCACAGCCTCCCAAGCAGCTGGGA
Organism: Sapajus apella; assembly: GCF_009761245.1. NCBI lineage: Eukaryota > Metazoa > Chordata > Mammalia > Primates > Cebidae > Sapajus > Sapajus apella. Next base: position 518,421 of record NW_022437135.1, read on the forward strand.
CTACAAGTGCACGCCACCACACCCAGCTAATTTTTTGTAGAGATAGGGTCTCGTCATGTTGCCCCGGCTGGTCTAGAACTGAGATCAAAGGATCCGCCTGCCTCAGCCTCCCGAAGTGCTACGAATGACAGGTGTGAGCCACTGTGCCCGGCCTTTGTGTTTTATAAGGAACTTCGCCATTTAGAGTGCTCACAGGTTTATCTGCTTTGGACCAAACCCAACGACAAATACATATATATATACCCAGCCTAAGTGAGTATCTTCCACTGGTCAACTTGGTGCAGTAGGCAGTGTTACTGTGGCTCTGTCTTCAGAATGGGAAGTGTTATATTTAACACTTGTTAAGCTCCCTGGGTAACACCTTCCACACACAATCCGATGCAGCGAGCTTCTTTCTTCAGAGGGTAAAAGCTACTTGGGCAAGATTTAGGGGGACAGGAAGCTGTACGTTGTTACTGTGGCTTAGTCTCAAAAGTTCTGCTCAACTTTCTGTTTTGACATTTGGAGACATCTAAAAGTGTTTTCTTGTTAAAGATTAATGTCTTTTGTCTCTAAACCAATTCATGTTGCTGGAAAGGCAATCCAAGTTTTATAAATCGGCCGCTTCATGGGCTTGGTCTTCCTATACTCCCTGTTCTCTGAGTGCTACCAACAGAACTGAGAGAATAACCCAGACGGGCTATTTTGGGGTTGATCTTTACCCTGGAATCTTCCTGGAAGGTGAATGGCCCGTGTCATGCAGTTGTTATGCAAGAGGTATCATGGGACCTTTCCTTCTGGGCGGCCGTGGAGCCGAGGCAGAGCCCCGGGTGACCCAGCCGCAGCAGGCACCTGCTGTGTGGCTGCCTTCGCTGTCTTCCCCCACACTGCTGTTGATTTCTGCAGACTGGCCCTGTAGATGTCCCCTGGCCTCATGGTATCCCTTGGACTTTGTAGGGACAGTATCTTTGCATCTGTTTTAGTCCGCATTCTGCTAGCAAGGCTCACTCCTCTGGTTTCCTTAAGCAATTTTATAAAAACCCTTCGGTGCAAAATACTAGCCAGGAAGGCAAAGGGAGCTGGCAGATCCCCAGATTTGGCTCCTGTGTGCCGAAATCCCAGCCCCCTCTACAGCCGTGACATGCATATCAATGCAGGTGCGCTTGAGACTTCGGCAGGGTCAGGAAAGCACGACCTGCTTCTAGAATCCTGGATTTGGACTTCATTCTGGATAGTATATGACAAGGGCAAGGACCCCTATTCTAACCGATTAAAGCTCAACAGAATTTTTTTTTTTTTTTTCCCTTGCCTTCAACAGTCTTGATCGAGTTAC
>NW_022437135.1:519742-523888 GCF_009761245.1 Sapajus apella
TTTTTTTTTTTTTTTTCCCTTGCCTTCAACAGTCTTGATCGAGTTACAGGGGTTTTGCTTTTGAGAAGGAATGGAGTAGGGGTGGGAAGAACCAATTGAAGCCTGGCCCGTGACGACCTCAACAACTGAGAAGAATGTTGCCTCTTGCAGGCAAGTTTTCAGTATTTATTCAATCCCCCCGTGAGCCTTGTACTTGGCCTAGTTACTAAGAAATCGAAAGGGGAAAAAATAGCTTCATCTGCTCAGGGTTCATAATGAAGGGAGAACAAACACAGAATGCAGAAAACTGGACTCTGGCAAGGTTCTGGGAAGAGTGCCCTGCTTAGCTGAGATACCAGATTAAGGAAAGAGATTCTTGGTTCCTCCCTGCAGTGTAATGAATGGTACGGGACGGTGGAGCGTTGGTGTTCTCAGCACATTTTGGACAGAGCTGCATGCGGGCTCATCAGTTTGGGGACTGATGAAGCTTCGCTTGTTCCATCCAGCAGTCGCATGTTCTCGGATTCCTCGTTCCCGCTTGAATTCCTCTTTTGCCCTGGCTCCACTCTGAGATGAAGACTGCATAATTCAGAAAATGCAGCACGAGTAATTATGTCTGGTGTGATACTAAACACTTCCCACAGACAGCACACATCCGCAGAAGCTGCAGCTTGGGAGAAGTGCTGGTGTCCCTGTCCCCACTACCTCAGCCTTCTCTGATCATTCTCCGTCACATGATCTATTGTGATGTCAAAATGTAGCCTGGCCATCCTGGGAACTTGTTAGAAATGCACATTTCAGCAGCCCGCCTCACACCTTAAAGGGCCCAGCTCTCTTGTAACTAGCAACAGATGAAACTTGCATGGTTCTGATGCAAAGCCCTGGCGTTTATATTTTAGTCCCTAGATGCAACTAATCTGAGCTGAACCTCTCCTTCAAACCTGAGGCATCGCGTAGCAAACCGTGGGAAATTCATCCCACACTTTGCTAGGCAATTAGTATGGACTAAGAGCAGTGGAATCACTCTATTCCAAGCCTCAGAAGGAGGGCGAACAAGAATGGCTGCAAATTTGAGACCTTCCTTCATGGCCCCCCTGTCCATCCCACCCAGTCCGGCTCCCTTTGGAGCCTAAAGCTGACAGACCGGGCATACCAGTGTGCAAGGCCCTCACAGCTGTTTAACAGATCCCGCTTCCTCTCCATGGCATCTCCCCAGCTGCTGTTGCAGTGAGTGTGTTCGACTTTTGTGAGCTCATGTTTGGCTTTGAAGCACCCTAAATCAGTGGTTCCCAACCAAGGCTACCCATTAAGGGTTATCTAGACTTTTTAAAAAATCGGCCAGGCGCGGTGGCTCACGCCTGTAATCCCAGCACTTTGGGAGGCCAAGGCGGGCAGATCACGAGGTCAAGAGATCGAGACCATCCTGGCCAACATGGTGAAACCCCATCTCTACTAAAAATACAAAAATTAGCTGGGCGTGGTGGTGTGTGCCTGTAGTCCCAGCTACTAGGGAGGCTGAGGCAGGAGAATTGCTTGAACCCAGGAGACGGAGGTTGCAGTGAGCCGAGATTGTGCCACTGCACTCCAGCCTGGCGCCTGGCAACGAAACAAGACTCTGTCTCAAAAAAAAAAAAAAAAAAAAAAAAAAGAAATCAAGCCTAGACAACATAATGAGGACCCACCTCTACAAAAAAAATAATTTTTTAATTAGCCAAGTTGATGGTGTGCACCTGCGGTCCCAGCTACTCAGGTGGCTGAGGTGGGTGGATCGCTTGAGCCCAGAAGGTCAAGGCCACAGCAAGCTGTGATCACTTAACTCCAGCCCAGGCTCCAGCACAGAGGCTGTCTCTGCGCTCCTCCCTTGGGACAGTCTTCCATCTGAAGCTTCATTTGTCACTGTGCAGACTCAATTCTTTCTCTTTCTTTGTGTGTGTGTGTGTGTGTGAGAGAGAGAGAGAGAGAGAGAGAGACAAAGTCTCGCTCTTATTGCCCAGGCTGGAGTGCAATGGCACGATCTCAGCTCACTGCAACCTCCGCCTCCTGGGTTCAAGTGATTCTCCTGCCTCAGCCTCCCGAGTAGCTGGGACTACAGGCACCTGGTACCATGCGCAGCGAATTTTTCTGTATTTTTTTTTTTTGTTGAAACAGGGTTTCACCATGTTGGCCAGGCTGGCCTTGAACTCCTGACCTCAGGTGATCCACGTGCCTCGGTCTCCCGAAGTGCTGGGATTACAGGTGTGAGCCACCGCGCCTGGCCAATTCTGTCTTTAATTCATGTTTCTTTGCCATTCTGTGGCCACCCTTTTCCAAATGCCTGTTGGATGTTGCCTGCTGTCTTTGTTGTGTCCTTTGGATTTGTTTGCCACTGTTCCAAATTTTTTATTACTAAAATGATTTACAATTTGATTTCCAGGCTTGCTTTTCTTTTTTTTTAAAGACAGGGTTTCACCATGTTGGTCAGGCTGGTCTTGAACTCCCGACCTCAGGTGATCTGCCTGCCTTGGCCTCCAAAGTGCTTGGATTACAGGCGTGAGCCACCACGCCTGGCCCTCCAGACTTTATTTTCTACAGCTTGCCTAATGTTTTAAAAGTCCTTTCCTGGCCATTTGAGTATAAGTCACATTAATAATATACCCCCATCCCCGTCACACCCTAGTGCCGCTCATTTGTGTTTAAATGTAACCTTACTAAGCTTCATTACCCACCTGACTTTCTTGTCTTTTTATGGTGGTAAAATATAACAGAAAATGTATCATTGAAAGTATGCATGTCAGTATCGTTACGTACATTCATGTTGACGTGCAGCCATCACGTTCCGCCCTCCATCTCCAGAACATTTGCATCTTCTCAGCTGAAACTCTGCCCTGTTAAACACCGACTCTTGCCGTGTGCAGTGGCTCACACCTGTGATCCCAATTTGGGAGGCCAAAGCAGGTGGATCACTTGAAGTCAGGAGTTCAAGACCAGCCAGGCCAACATGGTGAAACCCTGTCTCTCCTGAAAATAAAAAAATTAGCCAGGCATGGTGGCACACCCCTGTAATCCCAGCTACTCAGGACGCTGAGGCAGGAGAATCTCTTGAACCCGGGAGGCGGGGTTGCAGTGAGCCAAGATCGTGCCACTGCACTCCAGCCTGGGGGACAGAGAGAGACTCCATCTCAACAAAATAAAAATAAACACTGACTGTCCCTCCAGCCAGCTTCTGGCAACCATTTTTCTACTTTTCTTGACTACTCTAAATCCATACATATAAGTGGAATCGTACAATATTTGTCCTTTTATGACTTATTTCACTTAGCCTCAGGCTTCAAAGTTTTTGTAGTATGTATCAGAATTTCCTTTTTAAGGTTAATTCACAGGATCTGCATTTTGTTTTCCGTTCATCCATCAGTGGACGTGGGTTTCTTCCTCCCACCATTTGGCTGTTGTGAATAATCCTACTACAAACATCGCTGTGTAGGTATCAGTCCTTTCAACTCTTTTGGGTGTATATGAAGGGGAATTGCTGGGTCGTGTGGTCATTCTGTGTTTAAGTTTTTTGGTTTCTGGTTCTTGGATTGTTTGTTTTTTGAGACAGTCTCACTCTGTGGCAAGGCTGGAGTACAGTGACGTGATCTCGGCTCACTGCAACCTCCACCTCCCAGGTTCAAGTGATTCTCCTGCCTCAGCCTCCTGAGTAGCTGGGATTACAGGCACCCGCCCCCATGCCTGGCTAATTTTTGTATTTTTAGTAGAGACGAAGTTTCACCATGTTGGCCAGAATGACTTCGATCTCCTGACCTTGTGATCTGCCTGCCTCTGCCCCCTAAAGTGCTGGGATTACAGGTGTAAGCCACTGCACCCAGCCAGGTTTTTTATTTTTAATAGAGATAGGGTCTTGCTCTGTTGCCCGGGTTAAAGTGCGGTGGTATGATCAGAGCTCACTGCAGCCTCCAACTCCAGGGCTCAAGTGATCCTCCTTCCTCAGCCTCCCAAGTAGCCAGAACTACAGGTGCACACCACAGTACCTCCCTAATTTTTGTTTGGGGTTGTTTTTATTTTTTTGACTAATTTAAAAAAAAAAATTTGGGCAGGAGGCTGAGGCAGGAGAATTGCCTGAACCCAGGAGGCGGAGGTTGCAGTGAGCCGAGATCGCGCCATTGCACTCCAGCCTGGGTAACAAGAGTG
>NW_022437135.1:523988-525016 GCF_009761245.1 Sapajus apella
ATTTGGGGCCGGGTGCGGTGGTAATCCCAGCACTTTGGGAGGCCGAGGTGGGTGGATCACGAGGTCAAGAGATCGAGACCATCCTGGTCAACATGATGAAACCCCGTCTCTACTAAAAATACAAAAAATTAGCTGGGCATGGTGGCGCGTGCCTGTAATCCCAGCTACTCAGGAGGCTGAGGCAGGAGAATTGCCTGAACCCGGGAGGCGGAAGTTGCGGTGAGCCGAGATCGCGCCATTGCACTCCAGCCTGGGTAACAAGAGTGAAACTCTGTCTCCAAAAAAAAAAAAAAAAATTTTTGGCCAGGTACAGTGGCTCACACCTGTAATCCCAGCACTTTGAAAGGCTGAAGCGGGTGGATCACCTGAGGTCGGGAATTCAAGACCAGCCTGGGCAACATGGAGAAACCCCATCTGTACTAAAAATACAAAATTAGCTGGGCGCAGTGGTGTGCGCCTGTAATCTCAACTACTTGGGAGGCTGAGGCAGGAGAATTGCTTGAATCCGGGAGGCTGAGGTTGCTGTGAGCCAAGGTCACACCATTGCACTCCAGCCTCAGCAACAAGAGGGCAACTCTGTCTCCAAAAAAAAAAAAAAAATTGTAAGTATGGGGTCTTGCCCAGGCTGGTCTCTAACTCCTGGGCTCAAGTGATCCTCCTGCCTCAGCCTCCCAAAGCACATGGATTACAGGCGTGAGCCACCGCACCTGGCCTCTGTGTTCACTTTTCTGAGGACCTGCCATACTGTCTTCCCCTGCAGCTGCGCTGTTTTACATTCCCACCAGCAGTGCACAAGGGTTTCAATTGCTCCACATCCTCGCCAACGCTGTTTTCTATTTTTTTTGAGCCATGCTTGTGGGCGTGACATGGCCCCGCACTGCTGTTTCTGGTGCCTGCTGTCACCCCTCATCTGCAACTGCCACTTCAGGCTCATGTCAGCAGCCAAACTTCTCTTCCCTCCCCTCTCTCCTTACCTACCCCCTGCTTTTTTTTTTTTTTTTTTTTTTGAGACAGAGTCTCGCTCTGTC
>NW_022437135.1:525116-532655 GCF_009761245.1 Sapajus apella
ACTCTTGTTACCCAGGCTGGAGTGCAATGGCGCGACCTCGGCTCACCGCACCCTCCGCCTCCTGGGTTCAGGCAATTCTCCTGCCTCAGCCTCCTGAGTAGCTGGGATTACAGGCACGTGCCACCATGCCCAGCTAATTTTTTGTATTTTTAGTAGAGACGGGGTTTCACCATGTTGACCAGGATGGTCTCGATCTCTTGACCTCGTGATCCACCCACCTCGGCCTCCCAAAGTGCTGGGATTACAGGCTTGAGCCACCGCGCCCTGCCCAATTTTTGTATTTTTTAGTAGAGACGGTGTTTCACCATGTTGGCCAGAATGGTCTCGATCTCTTGCCCTTGTGATCCGCCCGGCTCGGCCTCCCAAAGTGCTGGGATTACAGGCGTGAGCTGCTGCGCCCGGCCTACCTACCCCTGCTTCTAACGCGATCAGCTGGGGGGATAATGTATCTTCCTCCTGCTGATCCGTGTTTCAACCTGATACCTGCCTCTGGTGTGTTCCATCACCTGCCAAGCCTGCTGGATTTTCACAGAACCCACTCACACCTCTTCCTTCCTGGGGGCAGGCTGTTTGTCTTTTCCCTAGCTTGTGTCATCTCCCTGACCTGCCCAAACCACTTGACGCTGCCAGACCTGAACTGTCCCATTGGGTCCCTACTCCACAGCATCCTCTATCAGCTTTCCATTGCCCACCTGAAAGGGGAAGAAAATTAGCATGGGCCGGGTGTGGTGGGTCATGTCTGTAATCCCAGCGCTTTGATAGACTGAGGCAGTAGATGGCTTGAGGTCAGGAGTTCTAGACCTGCCTGGAGCAACATGGCAAAACCCTGTCTCTACAAAAAAAAAAAAAAATCAGGCATGGTGGCACGCCTGTAGTCCTGGCTACGTGGGAGGCTGAGGTGAGAGGATCACCTGAGCCCAGGAGGTCAAGGCTGCAATGAGCCAAGATCATACCACTGCGCTCCAGCCCGGGTGACAAGAGCGAGACACTGTCACAAAAATAATATATATTTTACAAATAATTAGCATATATATACCTTTTATGTTCCAGCCACTGTACTAAGTATCTAGATACGAGTCCTATCTCATAGGTGAGCAAGCAGCACAGAGAACTTAAGCAACTTCTTTAAGGTCACACAGCTAGTAAGCAGTAAACTAAGGTTCAAAGTATTTCAAAAGTAATTGTATCCTCAAATCCACTCTACAGCCTCATTGAATATTCATCGTGATCCTGTTCCATGGATGTCCCATACCCCTTTACGAAGAAAGCACTAAGTTAAGTAACTTGCTTGAAGTGTAATACTTAATAATTTAGGAACTGGGGTCTGAACCTGCGTCTCTGACTTCAGTGTCCACTGCGGATTCCTCACCTCTCCCAGACCCTGTGCCTGGCAGCAAGGTCCTGTTTGATCTGCACCCAACATGGTTTAACAGCCTTTTCTTTTGCCCCGAATTAGACTCTTTGCCAAAGCTGGATTTCCATTTTACGTCTCTGTCCTTGCTTTTATCATTCCATCAGCATCTTTACCTTTTCCCCTGCCCAAAAGCAATTGTCACTTTCTTCCGGAAACCTCTCGGTGTCTCCAAAACCGGGAGAAATCCTCCTGCATTGCGGCACTGAGTTCCCAACTCACTTGTAACATTCTTAAGAGCAGAGAATGTGCCAGAACTACATTGCAGCCCTCCTGCCGCTGAGCACATGACGGCCCCCAACAAATACATGCAAGATGAACAGAAAACATATTCCTGCAGGGAGGGTGCGTCCCAGGATCCTTAAATAGCCAGTTATCCGCAGTAAGGCAAGCGCATGAGACTGAGAAGCAGGGATTTGCTTCTGGTGCCAAATGTCCGGCAGAAGTGTTTGCTTTGTCCTTTGCCCTGGCTTCCAGGTCTCTAAGTGGGCGGTGAGTCTCCCCTCACCCCCAAGCTGCTTTGTTACAATCTTTTCCCAGCCTGGACTTTTGTCCCAGCCCTACTAGCAACCAAGTCAACAGCAACCGACTTGCCACCTGGGGAGGAACGGCGAGTCTGGAACTCTGTGGCAGGGATGAGGGGGATGCAGAGGGAGGGAAACCGACCAGAGAAGAGACAACCAGCCCAGGCTGGCCGGCACTGAAAGCCGCCTCTCCCTGCAGCTCGGCAGCGATCTGGACCATATCCGGGGTTCCAGAAAAGGCAGAGGTTCTTACCTAAAGCAGGTAAGTGTCTTACCTTAGGTAAGTGTCTGCATCAAGCTCAGAGTTGGTAGGAAAAGACTATTCTAGCAAAATAAACCATTTGGGGAAAGAGGAAGAGCAGCCAGTGGAGCAGGGACACTCATCCCATTTGTTGGGCAGAGTTAGAAGGGGTGGGCAGGAGGAAGTGGCTGCCCCTGAATATGGGGCATCCCAGGCCACAGCCACGCCAGGAAACAAGTGATTTTCTTGGCCATAAGTCAAGAACTGGCTCCTGGCTGCTAGTGTGAGGGGTGTGAATACTGGGAATACTCACCGTTGCCCTGCTAAAGAGGAGGTGGGTGGGGACATGGTCCTCACCCTGAGGCCCCCAGCCCAGCTGCTCATGACGGGAAGAAATGAGCACAGCTCTACAGTGGAACAAGCCTGACAGCAAAGTCCAGGGGGAGTCCTCCTGGTGGCTCCTAGATTCAAGGACGCTTACTGGATGCCTCTGCACCATGGCCAGGATGCAGCCCTGAGACTTTTGTTTTCTGAGACGTTTTACTCTGTCGCGCAGGCTGGAGTGCAGCGCCATCATGTCGGCTCACAGCAGCCTCCGCCTCCCGGGTTCAAGCCATTCTCCTGCCTCAGCCTCCTGGGTGGCCGGGATTACAGGTGCACGCCACCACGCCTGGCTAATTTTTTTTCTCTTAGTAGAGATGGAGTTTCAGCACGTTGGCCAGGCTGGTCTTGAACTCCTGACCTCAGGTGATCTGCCCCCCTCCGCCTCCCAGAGTGCTGGGATTACAGGCATGAGCCACTGCGCCCAGCTCGAGACTGTTTTAACTCACAAATAACTAGTCATTTTCATGGGGAAGCACGCCAGTGTTAATGCGGTAAGCGCTGCAACTGAATATTAAAAGGGGTAACAGGCCAGGGCCCCTAGCCAAGAAGTGGGGGCTCCAGAAAGGCGGGTGGGAGGAGGTGATGCCTGAGCCGAAGCCCGGACAACAGTTTGCAAATCACTGGGTTTGGATGAGGAAAGAGTGTCCCGGGTGAGGGGACAGCATGTGCAAGGCTTAGGTGCAACACTGACGTGTCCCAAAAGCAGCGGGTGAGGGAGAGGAAAAGCAGGGCAGGCTGTGTGTGTGTGGGGGGGGCTGCCCCGAGAGCCGCGGGAAACGCCCCCCGCGCCCTTTCACCCACTTGGCCTGGGGAAGGTGGATTTGAGGGCAGCGAGGCGGAAGGCAAGGCGCCGAGTGAGGAGCCCTCGGGCATCCCGGGGGACACTCTGTGGTGATCTAGCAAGTGACTGCACGGAAGGGGAAGTGGAGGAGTCAAGTCAGAGAATGGGACGTTTTCAGATGGGAAGAGCTAGGCCATTTCTCCAAACAGCATGTCTTGTTTACAGTATGATTCTCAGTTACAGTGCGTTAAGAATCACTCTTCCAGCCCGGCACAGTGGCTCAGGCCTGCTCTGTGGGAGGCCCAGGCAGGCAGATCACTTGAGGCTGACGAGTTCGAGACTAGTTAGAGCACACCCCTGCACTCCAGCCTGGGCAACGCAGTAAGACTCTGTCTCAAGAAAAAAAAAGGCTGGGCCCCAGGCGGGTGGATCACTTGAGGTCAGGAGTTTGAGACCACCCTGGCAAACCTGGTGAAACCTCGTCTTTACTAAAGAATACAAAAATTAGGCCAGGCGCGGTGGCTCACGCCTATAATCCCAGCACTTTGGGAAGCCGAGGCGGGCAGATCACAAGGTCAAGAGATGGAGACCATCCTGGCCAACATGGTAAAATCCTGCCTCTACTAAAAATACAAAAATTAGCTGGGCATGGTGGCGCATGTCTGTAGTCCCAGCTACTCGGAAGGCTGAGGCAGGAGAATCGCTTGAACCCGGGAGGCGGAGGTTGCCGTGAGCCGAGATTGTGCCACTGCACTCCAGCCTGGCGACTGAGCAACACTCTGTCTCAAAAAATAAATAAAAAATACAAATACAAATACAAAAATTAGCTGGATGTGGTGGCGGGCACCTGTAGTCCCAGCTACTGGGGAGGCTGAGGCAGGAGGATGGCTTGAACCCAGGAGGCGGAGGTTTCAGTGTGTACTCCAGCCCGGGTGAAAAAGAAAAAACCCACCCAAAAAAAAAAAAAAAAAAAAAGGTAAGGGAAATTCAAGTCATTGGCTGACAGTCTGAAGCATCCAGTGAACCTTAAATGAAAGGATTCAATAATCAAACAAGTGTCTATTTGTTGACCAAATCTTTTGATAGCGTAGCAAGCGCTGAGGCCAGGAAATGCGCTGCCCGGGTCCCGTTCGCTGGAAGAGCACCCCTTGCCAGGGATCCTTCAGGACCTGTGTTGAGAAAACACATGGGCTTCCCTGTGGCAGGGTGGGCTGTGTCACTTCAGAATCTATTCCCATTGGTGCCGGAACCAGCAGGATGTCAGCTCTGTGGGGTCAGGGCCTTGCATTGGTCCCCAGCTGTGTCCCGGCTGCTTAGAACTGCAAATGGCATACAGTAGGCACTCAACAAATATCTGTAGAGTGACTAACCCTCAGGCTGGTGGGTTGCCTTGGGGAGCAGTGGCTGGCCCTGGTGCCAGGTTTGCAGTTTTCATGGTGCTAATGGTTTTCTCTTGGTTGCCTGTTGACTAATAATTACTGCTGTCAGAAATCTTATCAAGTCATAGGCTTTGATGACCACACCCGCTCAAGGGAACTTCCGCGCTGGGATTCGCAGCAGCTTGGCACAGCCTCAGGGTGGAGACGCTACCCCATCTGTCTAGCTATCTGTCTCCTAGTGGCCCTGGGATTACAGTGTCCCTCATTTCTCTGGCATCTGTTAAATACCCCTATTCCAGTAGCCAGGGAACCACAATTTCTTTTTCTTTCTTTTTTTCTTTTTTTTTTTTTTTGAGACGGAGTCTTGCTCTGTCGCCCCGGCTAGAGTGATGTGGCCCAATCTCAGCTCACTGCAACCTCCACCTCCTGGGTTCAAGCGATTCTCCTGCCTCAGCCTCTCAAGTAGCTGGGACTAAAGGCATGCACCACCATGCGTGGCTAATTTTTTGTATTTTTAGTGGAGACGATGGGGTTTCTCCATGTTGGTCAGGCTGGTCTCAAACTCCCGACTTCAGGTGATCCACCCACCTCAGCCTCCCAAAGTGTTAGGATTACAGGTGTGAGCCACCACACCTGGCCCACAATTTCTATAGTAATTTAGCTCTAGAAACAGCAGGGAATATGGCTACAAGAGCAGTCACAATGTTCTCAATTATTGGACTCCCTGGCTTTACACAGAAACGGTTGTGTCCTATTCATTTTTTTTTTTTTTTTTTTTTTTTTTGAGACGGGGTTTTGCTTTTTTTTCCCAGGCTGGAGTGCAATGGCACGATCTCGGCTCACCGCAACCTCCGCCTCCTGGGTTCAGGCAATTCTCCTGCCTCAGCCTCCTGAGTAGCTGGGATTACAGGCACGCACCACCATGCCCAGCTAATTTTTTTGTATTTTTAGTAGAGACGGAGTTTCATCATATTGGTCAGGCTGGTGTCAAATTCCTGACCTCAGGTGATCCGGCTGCCTCAGCCTCCCAACGTGCTGGGATTACAGGTGCAAGCCACGACACCGGCCCCGTCCTGTTCGCTTTTAAGTCAGTTACCTGGAGTTGGAGCATGTCGCTCTCTCATAGCCTCTTCCCAGATATCTCAGGGCAGCCAGCGCACTTTAACCCCAGACCTTCTGCCACTGAGGCCCTAGAGCTCCAGCTTTCAGAGCACATGAGCTGGGCCTCAAGAGATGACAAACAGAGCTGCACAAGAGCTGCCGGCTGCCAGCCCTGCCCAGGTTCACAACCAGTGCCCTCCTTCCTCTCTGCTGGCTCCACACCCCGGGGCCTGTAATTTCCAAATTCTCACTCCCATCCCCCTGGAGGATAAGACTTTGGATCTGAAGTATCAGAAACCAGCCAGGCGCAGTGGCTCAAGCCTTTAATCCCAGCACTTTGGGAGGCCGAGGCAGGCAGATCACCTGAGGTCAGGAGTTTGAGACCAGCCTGACCAACGTGGTTAAACCCTGTCTCTACTAAAAATACAAAATTACCTAGGCATGGTGGCACACGTCTGTAATCCCAGCTATTCAGGAGGCTAAGGCAGGAGAATGGCTTGAATCTAAGAGGTGGAGCTTGCAGTGAGCTGAGATCGCGCCATTGTACTCCAGCCTGGGCAACAAGAGCGAAACTCCATCTCAAAAACAAAATTATCTGGACATGGTGGTGCACACCTATAGTCCCTGCTCCTTGGGAGGCTGAGGCCAGAGGATCCCTTAAGCCCAGGAGTTCAAGGCTGCAGAGAGCTGTGATTGTGCCATTGCACACTAACCTGGGTGATAGAGCAAGAACTTGTCTCAGAAAAAAAAAAAAAATGTATAAGGAACTGATCCCCAGCCCTATCAAGTTAGGCAGAAGGTCAATTTGTGACAACTGAATGTCAGAGAAACCAAGGACAGGAATGCAACTGGCACTGGGCATGAACTGGAAGTGGGGATTTCAACACTCAGAACGTCTCCATCTTTTGTTCTTCTCCAGATGTGCTGCTTTGCTTTTCTGTATCTTTCTCCACAGACCAGCTACCTCTCCTTTGCCAACAGGTCCAAGTTGTGCATGGTCCAAACGCCACTTGACAAACCCGTTCTTCCAGGTTCTCAGACCAGAAGCTGCAGTGTCCCCTAGCTGCTGCTTCTCCCTCTCGCATCTGGCCCTTGGGGAACCGTGCCTGCCCTGCCTTCAGTTTACAACCAGTTTAACACAGTTTAACGCCTGGCCGCCAGTCGCTGGGGGAGGCAGCCTTCCCCGCCGCCTACACGACTGCATAACCTCATTGTTTTCTATTTCTCTCTTGCCCCTCTGCTGTCTCAGAACTGCAGCAAAAATGCGTCTTGCAAGATCATGTCATTCCCCTGCACAAAACTCCAACCTCTCTTTTTATTCAGAGTAAAAGGCAACGACCGTGAGGCTTTCCATGGTCACGCCTCTGCCCATTCACTGTGGCTTTGTCTTCCATATGCCCCCTCCTCACTGGCCGCCTTGCTGACCCCGAAGCCCGTGGGCGATACTCTGCTCTCAGGGCCTTTGCACTTGCTCCACCGCAAAGGCTCCTCCCCCAGAGGCCCACGTGGCTCATCCTCAGTTCCTTGCGATCTGCAAGTCTCAACTATCCTTTCCCTGGTCAAGCCTCCACTGACATTTCCTGTCTCCCTCCCTTCTGATTTTTTTTCCCTGTCGTATTTATCATTCTGCTGTCCTTAGGGTTTCCTTGTTTATCATCCGTCTCCTCCTCCAGAACTTACATCCTTTTCTTTTTTTTTTTTTTTTTTTTTTTTTTTTT
>NW_022437135.1:532755-538222 GCF_009761245.1 Sapajus apella
CTCTCTCTCTCTCTCTTTCTTTCTTTCTTTGGCATAGGATTTTGTTTCGCTCTGTTGCCCAGGCTGGAGTGTAGTAGTGTGATCTTGTCTCACTGCAACCTCCACCTCCTGGGCTTAAACAGTCCTCCCATCCTGGCCTCCTGAGTAGCTGGGTCACCACAGCTAGCTAATTTTTTGTATTTTTGTAGAAATGGGGTTTCACTATGTTGCTCAGGGTGGTCTTGAACTCCTGGGCTCAAGCGATCCACCTGCCTCAGCCTCCCAAAGTGCTGGGATTACCAGCGTGAGCCACTGCACCCGGCCAAACTTAAGTCCTTGAGAACCAGAATGTGTCTTTGTTCACTACGGTATCACCAGACCTGGAGCAGTGCCCAGCACTCAGTGAATGCCTTCCTGAATGGATTAATGTGGCACCAAGAGAAAGAATGATGTCTCCCCCATCCCCCTTTTCTTTTCTTACCCAAAACAAAATAGCTGGAGACAAGAAAGAATTGCTGGCAGCCTGGAGTCAGTGAGGAGTGCAGGGGAGTTCCTGACACCTCCCCTCTGGGTTTAAAGCAGGCCTACTCTGTCCAGGCACAGTGGCTCACGTCTGGAATCCCAGCACTTTGGGATGCCAAGGTAGGAGGATCACCTGAGGTCAGGAGTTCAAGACCAGCCTGATCAACATGGAGAAACCCCGTCTCTACTAAAAATACAAAAAAATTAGCCAGGTGTGGTGGCACATGCCTGTAATCCCAGCTACTAGGGAGACTGAGGCAGGAGAACGTGGCGGTGAGCTGAAATTGCACCATTATACTCCAGCCTGGGCAACAAGAATGAAACTACATCTCAAAAAAAGAAAAAAAATGGCCATCCTCCTCAGAAGCTGCCGTAATTGTGGTAGCTTCCAGTTCCTGAGCACTGTCAATTAGGAATATAATGTACTTTGGTTTCTCAACAGGATCACATGAAGTTCAGGAAACACAGTTTAATAGCCAAAAAGTAACTGTAGAGCATCTGAAGTTTTCTGTTTGTTTAAGGAACAGAGTCTCGCTCTGTCGCCCAGGCTGGAGTGCAGCGGCTTCATCAGCTCAGTGTACGCTCTGCCTCCACCTCCCGAGTGGCAGGAATTACAGGCTCATGCCGCCACGCCTGGCTAACTTCTTTTGTACTTTAGTGGAGACAGGGTTTCACTGTGTTGCCCAGGCTGGTCTCGAACTCCTGAGCTCAGGTAGTCAACCCACCTCAGCCTCCCAGAGTGCTAAAATGACAGGTGTGAGCCACCCTGCCGGCCCTCTTAAGTATTTTAAGTATTTTGTTGCAGTTCTGGACACCATGAGGAGATACCTAGTCTGTAGCGACTCCCCTTAAAATCTTTTCCCAGCCCATTCGCTCCCTCCGGCACCACCCCCATCGCTCTGCCCAGAATGCCCCTAGACAGCCTCTCCTCCAGCCTCAGCGGGCCATATCCTTCTCTTTCATTCCACTTCCCTCTTATCTGATCCCAGAGTCCAAAAGTTCCCGGATTCTGATTTGAATCCCAAAGTCCAAAAGGTTTAGGAAGGGGAAAGAGTGGGGCTAGCGGGCAGCATGAATCCACTAGTGATGTGTGTCCTCGCCCATCTGTGAGGTGGGCGTCGCTCTGACTACTTTGCAGAGGAGGAAGCTGCAGCCCAGGGAGGTCGTGACTTGCCAGGAAGGCGGCTCGGGCCAGGCTGCGCTCAAAACCCGCGTGTCCCGGGATCCCCAGTCCCTGCAGAATGACCCACCAGGATCTGAGGTGAGCTCGGCTGGGGCAGCCTGAGGCCCTGGGCCCTGGGCCTGGGAAGAGTCACTGTGATGACAGCACATCTAGGTTTCTAAAGAACAGGCTGAGTCCTAGGGAAGAGCGAGCGAGACCCCTGTCCCCCAAATAACAGCTGCGCTACGTCCACTGGGGCAAACATATACACACAGGCATCTGTGCACATGCACATTATTGTTCAATATGATTTGAGTTCATCTCCTCTGACTGCAAAATTTAGTCCACAGTTCTCTTTATTGTCCCAAGTTTCTTCCTTTGTGAAAGGCCCACAGTAATCCGCTCTTACCACTTCCGGGTAAATCCATCTCCAAATGTGCTCAGTCCGCCTCCGGCCTGAAAGCTAGGAAAAGCTTAGGGGGTACCAAGAAGTCCGAGGAAGCTTTGCTCTTTCCCGTCTTCCAAAGCTCCTGTACCTAGCCGGGTGGGGCCTGTTCTGTAAACCGTGCACGGGCTGACCGACGGGAAGCCCTCGCTGTGGGAAGATCCTGTTCTCTTACTGTGAACAGTAGCGGGCATTCTCCCCAGGCACGGTCTCCACAGTCCTCCGCAACCCTGCAGTGAGCTCCAGGGGATCACAGGCCCAGAGAGGCGGGTCGCAGCAGCCTGACCCTCAGCCAGGTTGTGTGAGCGCTGCACACGTGGCTGCAGCCGCGGAGGAGCCCGCGCCGGGCGAGCGGTGCCCCGGTGGGCCCGGGGGGCAGAGCCGGGCTCCTCCCAGAAGCCCCTGCAGGTCCCAGCTCCGGGACGGCCCGGGTGGCAGCACGATGCCTCAGCCCTGGTGAGCGTGGGCGCCTGCGTGGGCCGGAGCCTCGCCAGGGAGGCTGGGGAGGGTCTCTGGACGTCTGCGGGCTGGGGCTGCCCGCTCTCTGCGCCCTGCCCGTTCCTGGCTGCCCCCCCTCCCTGACCCGCCGCTCCCTCTGCCTCTCTCCTCCCCGTGCCCAGCATCACAGCCAAACTCATCAACGGAGGCGTGGCAGGGCTCGTGGGGGTGACCTGCGTGTTCCCCGTCGACCTGGCCAAGACTCGGCTGCAGAACCAGCATGGGAAAGCCATGTACAAAGGAATGTAGGTGCCGGCGGGCGAGGGTGGGGGGCGGGGGCGGGGCCGGGGCCGGGAGGGGCGGGGCGGGAGCGGGGCCAGGAGGGGCGCCCGCAGGAGGGGCGGGGGCAGGGCAGGAGTGGGGGCGGGAGGGGCGGGAGCGGGGCCGGGAGGGACGGAGGCAGGAGCGGGGGCAGGGCGGGGCTGGGGGCCGGGGGCCGGGGGCCGGGGGCTGGGGGGCCGGGGGCCGGGGGCGGGGGGCCGGGCCCTTCCCTCCAGTCCCCGGGCTGAGCGGTGACCGCGGGGCTGGGGCGCCGCTCTCCGGGAGGTGCCGGCAGGGTCAGGGCCCGGAGGGGTTGGGAGGCTTGCTGCGCGCCCACTCCTCCTCTGGCCTCCGCCTCCAGGATCGACTGCTTGATGAAGACAGCGCGGGCGGAGGGCTTCTTCGGCATGTACCGAGGTGGGCTTCTCAGAACCCCGGGGAGGCTGGGCAGCAGGTGTGAGCGGAGGGCACGCGGGGAACTGGTGTTCCTTCTGTCCCGGGACTGCCGGAATGGGGTCAGGGCGGCCAGGGGTTCCCTCCTGATGAGCCTCTGCGCTCTTGGGTGGAGACAGAGGCAGCTCTGGGTCCTGGTAAGACTTCCCGAGACCCCCAGAGCACACCCTCGCCCCCGCCTCACTAAGAGCCCACCCTACCTGCCTGCCCCTCTCCTGTCCCCTCCGCTGTCCGCCTCTCTCTGCCTGGCTAGGAGCGAAGAGGGAGGGGCTGAAAGGGACTGAGCGAAGGGGGTTGAGCTCCTGGCCAGTCCTGGGTGACACAGCACGGTCCAGCGCTGCTGCGGTCCCGGCGGGGTCCCCAGCCCTGAGGCTGCCTTGGACAGTGGATCCAAAGCTGGAGTTGAGTAGGAGCTGATATGCTTGTGCCCCCGAGAAGCAAAACACAAACCCCTCAGAGCCTGGAGCCAGCAGCCACTGGGACTGGCTGTGCGGCACAGAGGAGCGGAACCGCAATCCCGGCGCCTGGGCCTGTTACTCGACCCCACCAGCACCGACAAAAGTCAAATGGCTTGCTTCCTGATAACCGGACTGAGGAGTCCATAGGAAAAATGCATACAAAGAGGAGAATGTGGCAGGGAGCGGGAATGGAAAGCTGTTTCCGTGAAATAGGCCCAGGAGTCCTGCGCGGCCCTGATGCCCTTCACTCCGAGACTGGCCTGCCTAGGACTGAGGGGCAGACCCAGGGAACTGTTGTTTCGGGGAGCGCCTTGACTCGGCATCTTGTCCTTCACTTCCAGGGGCTGCAGTGAACCTCACTTTGGTCACTCCAGAGAAGGCCATCAAGCTGGCGGCCAATGACTTCTTCCGGCAGCTGCTCATGGAAGATGGGTATGGGGTTGGATCCTTCCCTGTGTGTTTTTTGGGAGAGATGGCAGGAAAAAGATTTCAAATGTGCCTCAGTTTACCTACCTGCATGCATACATATGTCTGAGGGCTGGTGTGTTTGGGCTGTTGCAGCATGAAGGGAGAGAATGAGCTGGTGACTTTGGAAGTGTGACAGATAACATAGAGAACATATAGAATATTTATACAGGGCCGGGTGCGGTGGCTCACACCTGTAATCCTAGCACTTTGGGAGGCCGAGGTGGGTGGATCACCTGAGGTCAGGAGTTCAAGACCAGCCTGGCCATCGTGGAGAAACCGCACCTTTAAAAAAAAAAAAAAAGAATATTTATACAGACAAATCCATTAATTAGCCAATACATTTTTAAAACTCAGCCACCAAACTGGGTGCAGTGGCTCATGCCTGTAATCCCAGCACTTTAGAAGGCTGAAGAAGGAGGATCGCTTGAGCCCAGGAGGTGGAGGCTGCAGTGAGGCACGTTGGCTCCACTGCACTTCAGCCTGGGTGACAGAGCGAGACCTCACCTCAGGAGAAACAAATCAGCCCCCAAACCCTTTCTAGCTCTCTCTGTGACTCATGTTGCCCAGTGATGTTCCTGAAGGGATCAGGGACAGCGCCTGGCCTGGATAGATTCTTTGTCACTTTTCAGCTTCCGTGCGGTGCTGCCACTCTAGCAGGCTTTGTTTTAAACTCAGTCTCCTGTTGGTACAGAGACCACACCTGAGGGCCAGCTGATGACTTACACAGCTGGGTGAGTGGCAGCCACGGGTGCCATCCAGGGAAAGTCCCCCTCTCACAGGAGGGCAGCTGCACCAGGATGGGCCCGCGGGCCTGCAGCTGAAGGAGCCTGACGCCTGTTTCCATAGGATGCAGCGGAACCTGAAGATGGAGATGCTTGCCGGGTGTGGCGCTGGGATGTGCCAGGTGGTGGTGACCTGTCCCATGGAAATGCTCAAGATTCAGCTGCAGGATGCTGGACGCTTGGGTAAGGCCTGTCCCCACATCCCATGGGAACAGCAAAGGGCTGGGATTGGAACCGGGCACATCCCACATCCCGCCCTCATTTGCTGGGCTGTGTGACCAGTCAGCTTTCGAAGTAGATAGAAGTCTTCAGCTGGGCATGGTGGCTCACATCTGTAATCCCAGCACTGTGGGAGGCCGAGACAGGTGGATCACTTGAGGTCAGGAGTTCGACCAGCCTGGCCAACATGGTAAAACCCCATCTCTACTAAAAATACAAA
>NW_022437135.1:548222-548880 GCF_009761245.1 Sapajus apella
GATGGATTAAAGATTTAAACATAAGACCTAACACCATAAAAACCCTACAAGAAAATCTAGGCAAAACCGTTCAGGACATAGGCGTAGGCAAGGACTTCATGACCAAAACACCAAAAGCACTGGCAACAAAAGCCAAAATAGACAAATGGGACCTAATCAAACGCCACAGCTTCTGCACAGCAAAAGAAACAGTCGTTAGAGCGAATCGGCAACCAACAAAATGGGAAAAAATTTTTTGCAGTCTACCCATCTGACAAAGGGCTGATACCCAGAATCTACAAAGAACTAAAACAGATTTACAAGAAAAAAACAAGCCCGGCCGGGCGCGGTGGCTCAAGCCTGTAATCCCAGCACTTTGGGAGGCCGAGGCGGGTGGATCACAAGGTCAAGAGATCGAGACCATCCTGGTCAACATGGTGAAACCCCGTCTCTACTAAAAAAAAATACAAAAACATTAGCTGGGCATGGTGGCGCATGCCTGTAATCCCAGCTACTGAGGAGGTTGAGGCAGGAGAATTGCCTGAACCCAGGAGGCAGAGGTTGCGGTGAGCCGAGATCACGCCATTGCACTCCAGCCTGGGTAACAAGAGTGAAACTCCGTCTCAAAAAACAAAAACAAAAACAAAACAAAACAAAAAAAATCTCTTCCTTCTATATT
>NW_022437135.1:548980-561621 GCF_009761245.1 Sapajus apella
GACATATATGAGGCCAACAAACATATGAAAAAATGCTCATCGTCACTGGTCATCAGAGAAAAATGCAAATCAAAACTACACTGAGATACCATCTCACGCCAGTTAGAATGGCGATCATTAAAAAATCTGGAGACAACAGATGCTGGAGAGGATGTGGAGAAACAGGAACACGTTTACACTGTTGGTGGGAGTGTAAATTAGTTCAACCATTGTGGAAGACAGTGTGGTGATTCCTCAAGGACTTAGAAATTCCAGGCCGGGCGCGGTGGCTCAAGCCTGTAATCCCAGCACTGTGGGAGGCCGAGGCGGGTGGATCACGAGGTCAAGAGATCGAAACCATCCTGGTCAACATGGTGAAACCCCGTCTCTACTAAAAATACAAAAAATTAGCTGGGCATGGTGGCGCGTGCCTGTAATCCCAGCGACTCAGGAGGCTGGGGCGGGAGAATTGCCTGAACCCGGGAGGCGGAGGTTGCAGTGAGCCGAGATCGCGCCATTGCACTCCAGCCTGGGTAACAAGAGCGAAACTCCGTCTCAAAAAAAAAAAAAAAAAAAAAAAAAAGAAATAGAAATTCCATTTGACCCAGCAATCCCATTACTGGGTATATATCCAAAGGATTATAAATTGTTCTACTATAAGGACACGTGCACACAGATGTTCATTGAACTGTTTACAATAGCAAAGACTTGGAACCAACCCAAATACCCATCGATGATAGACTGGACAGGGAAAATGTGGCACATATACACTATGGAATACTATGCAGCCATAAAAAACGGTGAGTTTGTGTCCTTTGTAGGGACATGGATGAACCTGGAAACCATCATTCTCAGCAAACTGACACAAGAACAGAAAATCAAACACCACATGTTCTCACTCATAGGCGAGTGTTGAACAATGAGAACACATGGACACAAGGAGGGGAGCATCAGACACTGGGGTCTGTCACGGGGAAATAGGGGAGGGACGGTGAGGGGTGGGGAGTTGGGGAGAGAGAGCATGGGGAGAAATGCCAGATATAGGTGATGGGGAGGAAGGCAGCAAATCACACTGCCATGTATGTACTATGCAACAATCTTGCATGTTCTTCACATGTACCCCAAAACCTAAGATGCAATTAAAAAAAAAAACTCTGTCTCAAAAAAACAAAACAAAAAACCAAGTATTTGCTTTAGTTCTCATCATTCATATTAGAGAAAGAACTTGTCAGCACCCTACATGTAGTAAAATGTACACATTTGAACCCTAGGTCAATAAAACCCTTACTCTGACCCCAAATTTGCCTTCATGTAAATGTTATCACCCTAGCAAATGCTACTACATGCCCAATTCTCATTCTTTTTGAGAAAATGTCCAAAAATGTGGAAAGACAGCAACCCCAAATACCAGCGGACAGACGTGTTCTCTGTCCTTCTTCGAAGTAACAGACCAACTCCCAAGAAGTACCCCACACTCACCTGCTGGGCTATGAGGTCCAGCCGGCTTTCCAGGGTGTTGGAAACCTTTATTTTACGATCCCCATTATAGATCTCAACTCCACCAGCTCTACAAAAACAGCACAGAAAATAATCATTTTCAAACACTTGAGACACACACATGGTACCCTTTGCTCCCGCAGAGGAATGCCCTTGTCTTGGTGTGTGGACTGCGTGCGCAACTAAGCACCAGGCTTGAAAGGAACTGGAAAAGCTTCCGAAGATAGTCTCCAGGCCCAGGCACAGTTGCTTTCAGGACACCCCTGTCCCCGCCCAGATGTTCAAGTCCATTATACTCAACAGTGTAGTATTTGCATACAACCATCACACATCCTCCCCTATATTGTAAACCGGGTCTACAGCGCTTACCATAGCGATTACAACGTAAATGGTTGTTAAACTGTATTGTTTAGGGAGTAAAAAGTTGGTTAAATCCACAGGTGTGGACCCCAAAGTTACAGAGAACTGACTATATTCGTGTCAATAACTGTCATTTACCAAGTGACACTATGTGTCAATTTGGTTTTTTTTGAGACAGAGTCTTACTCTGTTGCCCAGGTGGGAGAGTGCAATGGTGCCATCTCAGCTCACTACAACCTCCACCTCCTGAGTTCAAGCAATGCTCCTGTCTCAGCCTCCTCAGTAGCTGGGATTACAGGCACCCGCCGTCATGCCTGGCTAGTTTCTGTATTTTTGTAGAGATGTGATTTCACCATGTTGGCCAGGCTGGTGTCAAACTCCTGACCCCAGGTGATCTGCCCACCTTGGACTCCCAAAGTGCTGGGATTACAGGCGTGAGCCACTCTGGCTGGCCTGTGTCAATTTGATTTTACGTTACAGAATCCGTTTTAATTCTCATAGCCAGCCCTCTCCAACAAAATGAAAAAGGGAGGATTTCATCTCAAGTTTGCAAATCACTCAGAGAGTCCTCATCTGAATTTTTTTTTTTTTTTGAGACGTCTTCCTCTGTCACCCAGGCTAGAGTGTACTGACATGATCTTGGCTCACTGCAACCTTTTCACCTCCCAGGTTCAAGCGATTCTCCTGCCTCAGCATCCCGAGTGGCTGGGATAATAGGCACCTGCCAACACACCCTGCTAATTTTTTTATTTTTAGTAGAGACAGGGTTTCACCATGTTGGCCAGGCTGGTCTTGAACTCCTGACCTTGTGATCCATCTGCCTCGGCCTCCCAAAGTGCTGGGATTACAGGCGTGAGCCACCATGCCTGACCTCCTCTGAATGTTTTCTTGAGCCCAATCCAGCTCATCACTGATAAGCAGTGAGGAGGATACTGATGAGGCCCTATCACGACTGCATGTGTGTCTGATAAAAGATGCCACTGCTGGCCAGGTGTGATGGCTCACGCCTATAATCCCAGCACTTGGGGAGGCTGAGGCAGGTGGATTGCTTGCAGTCACAAGTTTGAGACCAGCCTGGCCAACGTGGTGAAACCCCATCTCCACTAAAAATACAAAAATTAGTCGGGCATGGTGGGCTGTACCTGCAGTCCCAGCTAGTTGGAGGGCTGAAGCAAGAGAATCACTTGAACCCAGGAGGCAGAGGTTGCGGTGAGCCGAGATCATGCCAGTGAACTCCAGCCTGGGCGACAGAGAGACTCTAACTCCAAAAAAAAAAAAAAAAAAAAAAGCTATGAGGTGGGTGCCATTATGCCAATTTGCAGATGAAGCAATCAGGGCTCACTGTTACGGTGTGAGTCTGTTCCCTCAGAAACTCATGCAGAAACCTGATTCCCAGTGTGGCAGTGTTGGAGTGTTCAGCGCTGGGGGCAGATCCCGAGGCAATGAATTCTGGCGGGGGCCTGGATTCTGGCTTCAGTAGGACTTGACTGAGCAGAGGGTAGGCTGGTATGATAGGGAGTCTAGCTCCCTAGGCTCTCCTACCTCCTCTCTTGCCACATGGTCTCTATACACACATCCACTCCCCTTCTACCTTCTGCCACGAGTGGAAGCAGCCTGAGGTCCTCACCAGATGCAGCTGTCCAATCTTCAACTTTCCAGCCATGAGAATCATGAGCCAAATAAACCTCTTCTCTCCATGCATTACCCAGCCTCGGGTATTCTGTTACAGCAACTCCCAGTGGGCTACGGCACTCAGTCAAACAGTAACGAGTCCAAGGTTACCCAGCCAGTAAGTGGCAGAATGGGGAATTAAACCCAACTCTGACAGCAATCTTACAAGTTTATAGGCCTTTTCCATTTACAGAGCATTTTCACATGTACTATCTCATCTTCTTTTCTTCACCGCATGAAACAAAAAAGCAAAAAGCATTGATCCCATTTTACAGATGATGAATTCGGTCTCCAGGTCCAGGCAAAAGGCCAAGATAGGACTCAAATCTAGTTCTTACAGTCCTAAGTCTGATAATCAACGAAGTTCAAAATGTGTCCAAGGGACGTTCTTCAATGTTAGTCAGTGGTGTGGCTAGCTGGCCTCATACAGGCTGGTGAAACAGAGAAAATGACCCTGGCTCTCCCCGTCAGGAGCTTCCACTGCCTACCTCAGCCACGTGAAGCTCATTAGGGATGCTTACCCCGGCCATGTTCTGTCATTTCCTCACAGCTGTAAAAATACCACTCGTACCTGCAATTCTGTCTTTAAGAAACATACTTACTAGGCATACACAATTCTTCTGTTACTTAGAAGGAGGGAGTATTGGGCTGGGCGCAGTAGCTCACACCTGTAATCCCAGCACTTTGGGAGGCCGAGGCGGGTGGATCATCTGAGGTTGGGAGTTCGAGACCAGTCTGACCAATATGGAGAAGCACCATCTCTACTAAAAATACCAAATTAGCCGGGCGTGGACTTGGGAGGCCGAGGCAGGAGAACTGGTTGAACCCAGGAGGTGGAGGCTGCGATAAGCAGAGACTGTACCATTGCACTCCAGCCTGGGCAATGAGAACGAAACTCTACCTCAAAAAAAAAAAAAAAAAAAAAAAAGAGGGAGTATCTACCTCAGCATCGAATACAAAGATCTGGTTCTAGCTTTCATCCTGGGTGCCACCTCCCTGCGGAAGGAATGCAGTGACCATAAACTAGACCCCCTCTTTTGAGACGGAAGTCTTGCTCTGTCACCAGGCTGGAGTGCGGTGGTGCGATCTCGGCTGCCTGCCACCTCCGCCTCCTTCATTCAAGCAATTCTCCTGCCTCAGCCTCCTGAGTAGCTGGGATTACAGGCACGTGTCACCATGCCCAGTTAATTTTTGTATTTTTTTTTTTTTTTTCCTGAGACGGAGTTTCGCTCTTGCTGCCCAGGCTGGAGTGCAATGGTGCAATCTCAGCTCACTGCAAACTCCGCCTCCTGAGTTCAAGCGATTCTCCTGCCTCAGTCTCCCGAATAGCTGAGATTACAGGCACCCATCACCACGCCAGCTAATTTTTGTATTTTGAGTAGAGACGAGGTTTCACCATGTTGGCCAGGTTGGTCTTGAACTCCTGACCTCAGGTGATCCACCCACCTCAGTCTTCCAAAGCGCTGGGATTACAGGCGTGAGCCACTGTGCCCAGACAAACTAGACTTTTAGAGTACATTTAGCTGGCTAGCAAGGGAGAACGACACAGAACAACAGAGCACTGACAGAACAATGGGAGCAGCTGCAAGTGGAACACACCACGGCTCTAGCCTTTTGTCTAGAGTGTGTTGGTGAAAATACCCTTTAAAAAGGGCCCAGTATAAAGGCCACTCTCACAGGGAAAGAAGGTAGCTGTTAGCAGGAATACTCCTTACATGTCCTCAGGCAGGTAGGACTCCTGGTCAATTTGGACATCAACATCATTTTTGGTGGCAATTTTGTACATTGGGATTGCCTTTTGCACCGCAGCCTGGAAATACAGAAAACAATGAGAGGCATTATTAGAAACTATGAAGCTGTTATCCAAAAACTCAACGAACTATACAAGCAAAGATATTTCCACTTATCCCATGTAGAAGAACAGAAGCACTGCTGTTGGGAACGTAAAACAGGGCAGCCACTGAGGAAAAATGACAGTCTGCACACAGGAGGGAAGAGACACGAATGGTTTCTGTCAATATTTAATAGGGCGGCCGGGCGAGGTGGCTCACACCTGTAATCCCAGCACTCTGGGAGGCCTAGGTGGGTAGATCATGAGGTCAAGAGATGGAGACCATCCTGGTCAACATGGTGAAACCCCGTCTCTACTAAAAGTACAAAAATTAGCCGTGCATGGTGGCACATCCCTATAATCTCAGCTACTCCGGTGGCTGAGGAAGGAGAATCATTTGAACCAGGGAGTTTGAGGTTGCAGTGAGCTGAGATTGTGCCACTGCACTCTAGCCTGGAAACAGAGGGAGACTCCGTCTCAAAAAAACAAAAAAAGATTTAATAGGGTTTAGAAGGTGATTCAACATGCCAGGGGCAGGTATCAGATTTGAAACATCAGCAGGAGGAGGAAAATACATGAACCCATGAACTGAGAGTGTTAGAAGCAGAGGATAGGTAACGAAAGCAGGGAGGGAAGAAAAGTTTGGCTGCTGACATGAGCTTAAAGTGGCAGTTGCAGATGAGGGGTGACAGTAGGCACCAAATACAGCAGTGCCATGCCACACCCATGAGGATGGTTCTGATCAAACAGTATGACACGTCCTCAAAAAATGAAGCACAGAATTACCATATGATGCAGCACTTTTGCTTCTGCGTATACAAACGGATAGAAAGCAGGACAAATATCCATATACCCATGTTTGCAGCAGGATTATTCACAACAGTCGAAAGATGGGAGCAACCCAAGTGTCCATGGACAGACGAGCGGATAAACACAACGCGGTGCGTCCACACGTGGAATATTATCCAGCCTTACAAGGAAGGGCACTCGGACACACTACAGGGACCCTGAAGGCATTATGCTAAGTGAAGTCACAAAAGGACAAACACTGAACGTTTCCACTTATATGAGGAGAACAGAGCAGAGAAGAACAGAACAGAACAGAACAGGACAGGGCAGAAAAGAAAAGAACAGACAGTTAGTGTTTAAAGGGCACCAAGTTTCAGCATGGGAAAGTGCGAAAGTTCTGGAGAAGGATGGTGGTGATGGCTGCCCAACATTGCGAATGAACTTAATGGCACAATGTACAGTTAAAATGGCAAATCGTATGTATATTTTACCACAATTAAAAAAAAAAGAAAGTAGCTCCTTGGAAAAGAAGACAGCAGTGGGATTTTAAGCTATCTTATCTTGCAATTAGTGTGGTGGACGTAATTAATAAAGTCTTGTCTTTGAACAGTATTGTGTACACTCGAGTAGCCGCGTAAATCCTTTCTCGGAACAGCTGAAGGACACCCACGTTTCTGTCTGACACTATTACTTTGTTGAACAAATTGATGGTCTATTTAATAGTTCCTTGTTTTCAAATCTAACGCAGCACCACTTTGGAGAGCGAATCACCAGTTCCGGACATTGATACTGCAGAAGTTTCGAGAAAAAGCTTTCTTGGCACCCAGAAATATCACGGTGTTTTCTAGAGAGGGCTAGTGGGCAACTTAACCCTCCCTCCACTGAACGTTACCTTGGTGAATTCTCTATCATGACATCGAGCTCTGTTCTACAGGTAAGTGAGGCTGTCGGCACAAACGTGGACTTGGGTTACTGAGATGGTTTCTAACCTATTATGAATAACAGTGGAGAATGTACAGTGCAGGGGAATGAATATCTTGTGTTCTCTGGCTGGCGCACTTTCTTTCCTAGCGGACAAGTTACTTAGGGAGACAAATTATAATAAAAATGCAAACAGGCTGCGCGTGGTGGCTCACGCCTGTAATCCTAGCACTTTGGGAGGTCAAGGTGGGTGGACTGCCTGGGCTCTGGAGTTTGAGACCAGCCTGGCAACACAGTGAAACCCCATCTCTACTAAAATACAAAAAATTAGCTGGGCGTGGTGGCGTGTGCCTGTAGTCCCAGCTACTTGAGAGGCTGAGACAGGAGAATCGCTTGATCCCTGGAGGCAAAGGCTGCAGTGAGAGCTGAGACTGCGCCATCGTACTCCAGCCTGGGTGACAGAGCAAGACTCCAACACACACACACACAAAAAGGCTGGGCGCAGTAGCTCACACCTGTAATCCTAGTACTTTGGGACGCCAAGGTGGGCGAATCATCTGAGGTCAGAAGTTTGAGACCAACCTGACCAACATGGAGAAACCTTAGCTCTATTAAAAATACAAAAAATTAGTTGAGCATGGTGGCACATGTCTGTCATCCCAGCTACTTGAGAGGCTGAGGCAGGAAAATCGCTTGAATCCAGGAGGTGGAAGTTGTGGTGAGCTGAGATCACGCCATTGTACTCCAGCCTGGGCAATAAGAGGAAAACTCCAACTCAAAAAAAAAAAAAAGGCAAATATATTTATAATGAGAAATGTAATTGACAGGGGACTAAGCACTCACCTCCTTATCCTTGCCCTAAAGCAACATACATGGAAAAAAAATTTTAATCTCAGCCGGGCGTGGTGGCTCATGCCTGTAACCCAAGTACTTTGGAGGCCAAGGAGGGGGGGATCACCTGAGGTCGGGAGTTCAAGACCAGCCTAACATGGTGAAACCCCATCTTTATTTAAAAAAAAAAAAAAAAAAAAAAAAACAAAAATTTTAATCTCAAGAGCAACCTGAGACCTCAGACTCAGAGCTGACCAGCCTCTTCGGGTGCCCACATTCTTTCTCTAGGTACAGGAACACACTGAGGGAGGTCAGTCAAGCTTGCTTGTCTGGCAACAGGCTACCTCCCAAGACGGCATTGCCTGTCTTTGTTCCAATCCAAAGTGCTGCTTCTATTATTTGAGTTTTAGGATTCAGAATTACCAAGTTCCTAGAAAGAGCGGAGCGTACTAGCTTGCCCTCTTAAGAAAACAGACTAGAGGCTAAAGTACACTTAAATTAATACCTACAATGTGTTAAAACTCTAATTCCTATGGTTCAGCTATTTTGTATTAGAACATGCACTTCATCCTAACATTTTGATCTTTAAAAAAAATGAGAGGAAAAAAAAAAAGAGAAAATTATTATATAAGTTCTTTACCTTTACCAGAGGGAAATCTTGTTTCCTGCATCGAACAATCATTCGGGGCTCCAGCAACTGGTACAAACCCTGGAAGAAACAGTCGATACAATTAGTAGAAAATACAAACTATAAAATAAAGCAGCAGGCTGGTGCTGTGGCTCAGGCCTGTAATCCCAGCACCAAAAGGAGGCCAAGGCAGGCGGACTGCCTGATCCCAGACCAGCCTAGGCAACATGGCAAAACCCCATCCCTACAAAAAATAGGAAAAATCAGCCAGGCCTGATGGTGCATGCCTATAATCCCAGCTACTTAGGAGGCTGAGGCAGGAGAATGGCTTGAACCCAGGAGGTGGAGGGTACAGTAAACCATGATGACGCCACTGCACTCAGCGCCTGGGCGACAGAGCAAGACTCTGTCTCCAAAAATAAAATATAAAATAAAATAAAGCAACAGTAAAATAAGATGTTTCTATACTTCTTTCATTTAGGTTGGAAAAATATCCCCCAGTAAGTTCTGCTAACAGATGGCATATGCCACATGAGAACATGGAAAGATCCATCCACCACAGACCCGATAAATATACGCAAACCTTTGGTGGTAGAAACAAAATTCATACAGACGTCTTATCTTGCATCAACCAAGCTGAGGGCAAATATTACTGTAATTAATGTAAGTGAATAGGGATCCACAGCTCAGCAGTAAACAATCAAAACATATACAGTGTTTGGTCTGAATCCTAAATCTAAAGCAAGTATTGTAGTGGCAAAATCAAATTAAGGGAATTTAAAGCTAGCCATTGCAAGCAAATCTCACCCTTAAGTCACGTAATCCTACATAAATGAGTAGTAGGCCTGGAACCAGCCTTATCCAACCAGACAGATTTACAATCTTCCTATGCAGCACATAGTTCAGACACGGTCAAGAGTAAAAGGAAAAAAGCAAAAAGCAAAAAAAAGGGTGAAGGGAAAAAAAACTATGACGAGACAGCAGGAAAAACAGAGCTGGTCTCTTAATAGGCACTCTAAATTTCCTCAGAACGGTAGCTATAAACAGCAGATCTGGTCTGTGAGGGTACCTGGAGAACCAGTCCATCCAGCAGCACTTGGTACCTGGTTGTATCTTTTACCACCTTGCTGAGCCTCTGTTTCGCTTCATTTAGTAGGTCCTACAAAGATTAGAAAAGATAAAAGTTATCTACATATCTGGGCAGTCGGCTCAAAACCCACTGTGAGGCTGGTCCTGGCTCATGTCAGCTGCCCACATTTTATTGCTGGGTTTTCATTCAACACACATTCCCTGAGATCTGAGATAAAGCAGGGGCTGTGCTGGGTACAAGGAAGCACGTAACACCATCTCTGCTCCCAGGGAGTACGTGGCCTAGCAGAGAATAGCTGAGGTAACCATCAGTTCAGAAATCGACACAAGTGGCTTTGTGACTTTGAAAAGTAAGCTATTAAAATGGTTATTATACATGATTATCCCATTTTATTTTTTAAGGAAAAAAAAACAGATGTCTGGCTATAGATCCAAATACCAACAACCTACCTCTGGAAGGCTAGATTATGAATAATTTCAAGAATTTTTTTTTTTTTTTTTTGAGATGGAGTTTTGCTCTCGTTGCCTAGGCTGGAGGGCAATGGTGCCATCTCAGCTCACTGCAACCTCCGCCTCCCGGATTCAAGCAATTCTCCTGCATCAGCCCCCTAAGTAACTGGGATTATAGGCACCCGCCACCACATCCAACTAATTTTCCTATTTTTAGTAGAGACGGGGTTTCACCATGTTGGCCAGGTTGGTCTTGAACTCCTGACTGCAGGTGATCTGCCTGCCTCAGCCTCCCAAGGTGCTGGGACTGCTGGCGTGAGCCACCGTGCCCAGCTGTTTGTTTGAGACAGGGTCTTGCTCTGTTGCCCAGGCTGCGGTGCAGTGATGCAATCATGGCTTACGACAGCCTTGACCATCCAAGTTCGAGCCATCCTCCTGCTTCGGCCTCCTCAGTAGCTGGGACCACAGGTGTGTACCACTATGCCCAGCTCATCTTTTTTTGTTTTTTATAGAGATGGGTCTTGCTATATTATCTAGGCTGCTCTTAAACTAGTGAGCTCAAGTAATCTTCTCATTTGATCTCCCAAAGTGCTCGGATTACAGGAGTGTGCCACTGCATCCAGCCTCAACGTTCTTTATGTTAGTTTGTATTTTCTTTCTTTTTTTTTTTTTTGAGACAGAGTCTTGCTCGGTCGCCCAGGCTAGAGTACAGTGGCACGATCTTGGCTCATACAACCCCCACCTTCCAGGTTCATGTGATTTTCCTGCCTCAGCCCCCCAAGTAGCTGGGATTATAGACACCCACCACCGTGGCCCGCTAATTTGTATATTTTTAGCAGAGCACCGTGCTAGGCCGTTAGTTTGTATTTTCTAATCTGTCTCCAATAAACATTGACTTTTATAATAAAAACAACTAAAATAGGAATATTATCAGGAAACAAATCTCATATGGCTGAGAACACACTGGAAATCATTTGTTAAGTAACAAGGCTTTTAAGGGCTAAAAGAAAACTCAAGTCTTTTAAAGGGCACAGGTAATGCCCTGAATTCAACTGCTGGCCACTTAACACTGTTAGGTACATTAAGTTAGAGTAAGTATCCATACAGCTTTTTTCACTTAATAAATATGATCTTGGGAAAGTTATGTTGTTTGGTATTTTAAGCAGGAGAGAAACATGCATGCTTGCCGGGAGAGGTGAATCAGGATTTGGGGAAGGAGGGCAGAGAGCAGGGAGAGACCTGTCTGCTGAAAAGCCCCTTATTTGGATGAGGTCACCAGAGCCTCAGCCCTGTGAGAACCACTGATGTCTAGCACATCTGCAGCGAGCTCTCACTCCACACTGGTGCCCAAGGAGGGCACTCCAGTACAAGGCTCCAAAGTCACAGTGGGTGCTCAGGGGAAGAGCAAACCGGAGGCTTTCATTGCACACCCTTTTCACCAAGTAGATGTATAAACTATTTCAATATTCAGCATCTTGATTACCATGCACCTCACCATTCTCAGATGAGAGAGATCAGATCAGCAGCTGGTTGGAATGGATGCCCACTGTCATAGCACACCTGTGGTGGTGATGGTAGGGGAGCTATCACATTTCACAGCAACCCATGCAGACAACTCAATCACTGTGAATACCTTCCTAATGTAAATATGATATACAAGTATGTAAGTCAATGAGCAAGTGAGAGCTGGAACTCATGTACAACAGGCTGACTGCAAACTCTTCCCTCCCTTCTAATCTAATGCCCATCTGCTAAGGCCTGAGGGAACGCATCAGCTGGCATGACCTGCCCACAGCAACACAAGGCAGCTGCTGCTCACGTCTTCTCTTCCCCAGGCCATCACTTAATCCTCCCAGTGGGATCTGTCTGAAACTCATTCACACATTTGGACATCTAGTAAGTGCAAATATGCCCAGATTGAAAAAAAAAATCAGGAGCACTCATGTTAAGATCCAATTTTTTTTTTTTAAGATTGGGCTTCACCCTGTTGCCCAGGCTGGGGTACAGTAGCACAATCTTGGCCCACGGCAACCTCCACCTCCCAGGTTCAAATGATTCTCCTGCTTCAGCCTCCTGAGTAGCTGGAATTACAGGCGCGCACCACCACGCCTGGCTAATTTTTGTGTTTTTAGTAGAAATGGGGTTTTATGGCCGGGTGCGGTGGCTCACGCCTGTAGTCCCAGCACTTTGGGAGGCCAAGGCGGGTGGATCACGAGGTCAAGAGATCGAGACCATCCTGGTCAACATGGTGAAACCCCGTCTCTACTAAAAATACAAAACATTAGCTGGGCATGGTGGCGCATGCCTGTAGTCCCGGCTACTCGGGAGGCTGAGGCAGGAGAATTGCCTGAACCCAGGAGGCGGAGGTTGCGGTGAGCCGAGATCGCGCCATTGCACTCCAGCCTGGGCAACAAGAGCGAAACTCCGTCTCAAAAAAAAAAAAAAAGAAATGGGGTTTTATCATGTTACCCAGGCTGGTCTCAAACTCCTGGGCTCAAGCAATCCACCCGCCTCAGCATCCTAAAGTGCTAGGATTACAAGCACAAGCCACTGTGCTCCGCCAAGTTCTAATTTTTTTTTTTTTTTTTTTTTTTT
>NW_022437135.1:561721-567923 GCF_009761245.1 Sapajus apella
GGAGTTTCACTCTGGTTACCCAGGCTGGAGTGCAATGGCGCGATCTCGGCTCACCGCAACCTCCGCCTCCTGGGTTCAGGCAATTCTCCTCCTCAGCCTCCTGAGTCGCTGGGATTACAGGCACGCGCCACCATGCCCAGCTCATTTTTTGTATTTTTAGTAGAGACGGGGTTTCACCATGTTGACCAGGATGGTCTCGATCTCTTGACCTCGTGATCCACCCGCCTCGGCCTCCCACAGTGCTGGGATTACAGGCTTGAGCCACCGCGCCCGGCCAAGTTCTAATTTTTAAGAGACAGAGAGAGAGAGAGAGAGAGAGAGAGAGAGAGAGAGAGAGAGAGAGAGAGAGAGAGAGAGAGTGTGTGTGTGTGTGTGTGTGTGTTATTTTTGTTTTTTTGTTTTTTGGTAGAGACAGAGTCTCGCTATGTTGCCCAGGCTAGGCTTAAACTCCTGAACTCAAGTGATCCTCCTGTCTCTGCCTTCCTGTCTCTGCCTTCCAAAGTGCTGGGATTATAGGCATGCCACCATATCCAAGTTACTTTTTTTTTTTTAAATTTTAAAATGAAGTTTCGCTCTTGTTGCCCAGGCTGGGGTGCAATGGGGTGATACTGACTCACTGCAACCTCTGCCTCCCAAGTTCAAGTGATTCTCTTGCCTCAGCCTCCCAAGCAGTTGGGATTACAGGCATGCACTACCACACCAGACTAATTTCGTATTTTTAGTAGAGATGGAGTTTCATCATGTTGGTCAGGCTGGTCTCGAACTTCTGACCTCAAGTGATTCATCTGCCTCTGCCTCCCAAAGTGCTGGGATTACAGCTGTGTGTCACCACGCCCAGCCCATGCCGATATTGTGTTTTCAAATAAAAGTAAAATAGATTCAAAGACCTCAGAGAATTGCCTATTTTATTATGGTATAAAATATGACTGGTGCTGCCCCTCTGCAGATTAAAATACAGTGATGGTGGCCGGGCATGGTGGCTGACACCTATAATCCCAGCACTTTGGGAGGCCAAGGCAGGCAGAGCACCTGAGATCAGGAGTCCGAGACCAATCTGGCCAACAAAGAGAAACCCCACCTCTACTAAAAATACAAAAATTAGCTAGGCATGGTGGCAGATGCCTGTAGTCCCAGCTACTCGCAAGGCTGAGGCAGGTGAATTGCTTGAACCCAGGAGGTGAAGGCTGCAGTGAGCCAAGATTGAGCCATTGCACTCCAGCCTGGGATACAGAGCAAGATTCCATCTAAAAAAAAATAAAAACACAAAATTTAGCCGGGTGTGGTAGAGGACGCCTGTAATTCCAGCTACTCAGGAGGCTGAGGTGGGAGAATTGCTTGAACCCAGGAAGCAGAGGTTGCAGGGAGCCGAGATTGGACCACTGCACTCCAGCCTGGGTGACAGAGAGGAGTCCATCTCAAAATAAATAAATAAATGAATAAAAATAAAATATAGTGATGGAATATCCAATTTGGCTTTTTGTTTACCTAGAAAGAGAGTAACCACCTACAGTGAGTTATTTGCAGAGAAATACTTTTTTTTTTTTTTGAGACAAAGTCTCACTCTCTTATCCAGGATGGATGGAGAGCAATGGCATGATCTCGGCTCACTGCAGCTTCCGCCTCCCAGGTTCAAGCGATTCTGCAGAGAATTACCTCCATAACTCTTATTTACTCATTAGATTGCTCTCCCTACTCCAATTAGAAAAACAAATCATCTGACCTTCTGAGGCCCAAAATGTAAAGATTCCAAATACCAAGTGATAAATACAGTTTCTGTCTTTAGAAACTCATAATAAACTTTATTTGTTTGTTTGTTTAGAGACAGGGTCTCACTCTGTTGCCCAGGCTGGAGTGCAGTGGTGCAATCTTGACTCACTGCAACCCCTGCTTCCCGGGTTCAACCAATCCTCCTGTCTCAGCCTCCCAAGTTGCTGGGATTACAGGGACTTACCACCACGCCCGGCTAATTTTTGTATTTTTACTAGAGACGGGGTTTCATCATGTTGGTCAGGCTGCTCTCTAACTCCTACCCTTGTGATTAGCCTGCCTTGGTCTCCCAAAGTGCTGGGATTACAGGTGTGAGTCACCAAGCCCAGTCATACTATTTATTCTAAGATTTCGGTTTACATTATAATACATACTCTGTCCCGAGACAAACAAGATTTAATGCCATTCATTGGTCAAGGAATCATACTTTCACTCGTTTATATTTTAAATAAAAGTAAATAGAGCACACCACTTGATAAATGAAAAAAAGTAATTTATACCATATAATAATTATTTTAAAGAGACTTTATTTATTTTTCGAGATGGAGTCTTGCAGTGTCACTCAGGCTGGAGTGCAATGGCACAATCTTGGCTCGCTGCAACCTCTGCTGACCTGGTTCAAACGATTCTCCTGCCTCAGCCTCCAGAGCTGCTATGATTACAGGGCCTGCCACTATGCCCAGCTAATTTTGTATTTTTAGTAGAGATGGGGTTTCACCATTTTGGCCGGGCTGGTCTGGAACTCCTAACCTCATGATCCATCTGCCTTGGCCTCCCAAAGTGCTGGGATTACAGGTGCAAGCCATCGCACCCAGACTATTATTATTATTTTGAGATGGAGTCTGGCTATATTGCTCCGGCTGGAGTGCAATGGCCTCATCTCAGCTCACTGCAACCTCGCCTCCTGCGTTCAAAGGATTCTCCCACCTCAGCCTCCTAAGTAGGGATTACAGGCATGTGCCATCTTGCTGGGCTAATTTTTGTATTATTAGTAGATATGGGGTTTCACCATGTTGGCCACGCTGGTCTTGAACTCCTGACCTCAGGTGATCCACTCGCCTTAGCCTCACAAAGTGCTGGGATTACAGGTATGAGCCACCATGCCCAGCCATAAAGAAACTTTAAAATACAGTTTTTATTGGGAGGCCTATGTGGGAGGACTGCTTGAGCCCAGCAGTTTGAGACCAGTCTGGGCAACACAGAGACCTCGTCTCTATAAAATTGGAAAAAAAAAAAAAAAAAAAAAAAAAAAAAAAAAAAAAAAAAAAAAAATCAGGTGAGTGTAGTGTGAGCACCTGTAAACCCAGGTATTAGGGAACTGAGGTGCAAGAATCCCTTTAGCTCAAAAGTTTGCAGCTGTCATGAGCCATGACTGCACCACTGCACTCCAACCTGGGCAACTGTGTCCCTAAAGACTCAAGAGAGCACAGCCTTGGCCAGATGCAGTGGCTCATGCCTGTAATCCCAGCACTCTGGGATACTGAGGCTGGCTGATTGCTTGAACCAGGAGCTCTAGACCAGCCTGGTCAATACCCCATCTCTACTAAAAATGAATTTTGTGTTAGGCTTGGGTCCCATCATCAAAATATCTTATTATGTATATGAAAATATTCCAAAATCAAAAAAATCTGAAATCCAAAAAACTTCTTGTCCCAAGCATTTCAGATAAGGAATATTCACCCTGTCTATAAGACAAAAGACATCTGGCTGAAGGAACTCTTAGCTCCTCCCCACCAAAAAACCCTCTAACATTTTTCTTCTTCGTGCTGGAATCACCCTATCCACACTGGTCACAGAGACAGGGGTACACAGTCGGAGAATGGACACGGGGCTACTCCAGTAAATTAAGTAACGCCAACTTATGGAGTACACCACTAGCCATTTGCTTAAGTAATCTACTATGGAAAACACAAAAATGAAAATTAAGAAGTTTTAAAAGGCCAATCAGTTTAGTCTAAATACAGTAAACCAAACTCGCTGGGTGAGGTGGCTCATGCCTGTAATCCCAGCACTTTGGGAGGCTGAGGCTGGTGGATCACGAGGTCAAGAGATAGAGACCATCCTGGCCAATACAGTCTCTACTAAAAATACAAAAATCAGCTGGGCATGGTGGCCCATGCCTATAGTCCCAGCTACTCGGGAGGCTGAGGCAGGAGAATCGCTTGAACCCAGGAGGCAGAGGTTGCAGTGCGCCGAGATTGTGCCACTGCACTCCAACCTGGAGACAGAGCGAGACTGTCTCAAAAAAATAAGTCAGCACAAGGCCAGGCACGGTGGCTCATGCCTGTAATCCCACCACTTTGGGAGGCCAAGGCAGGCAGACCACCTGAGGTCCGGAGTTTTAGACCAGCCTGACCAACATGAAGAAACCCCATCTCTACTAAAAATACAAAATTAAGGCCGGGCGCGGTGGCTCAAGCCTGTAATCCCAGCACTTTGGGAGGCCGAGGTGGGTGGATCACAAGGTCAAGAGATCGAGACCATCCTGGTCAACATGGTGAAACCCCGTCTCTACTAAAAACTACAAAAAATTAGCTGGGCATGGTGGCGCGTACCTGTAGTCCCAGCTACTCAGGAGGCTGAGGCAGGAGAATTGCCTGAACCCAGGAGGCGGAGGTTGCGGTGAGCCGAGATCGCGCCATTGCACTCCAGCCTGGGTAACAAGAGCGAAACCCCGTCTCAAAACAAAAAAAAAAAAAAAAAAATACAAAATTAGCTGGGTGTGGTGGTGCTGCCTGCAATCCCAGCTGTTCGGGAGGCTGAGGCAGGAGAATCACTTGAACCTGGGAGGCAGGGGCTGCGGTGAGCTGAGAGCATGCCATTGCATTCTAACCTGGGCAACAAAAGCAAAACTCTGTCTCATAAAATAAGTAAATACATTAAAAAAAAACCCCTAAACTCTAGCTAAGGAGGCTAGAACCTAATTGCTATAAACTGTATTGTCCCTTGTCTGAGGCATGCTCATCCACTATGTCACCACAGGGGAGAAAGGTAAATTACGATCAATAATCACAATCAGTGTGATAAGCTACTAACATCCCCGTGACACCCTCTGATGTGATTCTAACCTCAAATAACTTTCTGGTTATAATCTGGCCCCTCATGTAGCTTTTCCATGGCAAGATGTGTCTCTTACTGTAAACTACTACAGTTCACATGTGGGCTTATTTCTATTTTATGAGTTTGGAAGGGAAAATATGCCCAATTATACATAAGTGCCTCCGAGGATTCTGAAAATACTAGAGGTTTGCTCCTCAAAAGCAGGAAACCAAAACCTGATTACGATGTCAACATCGAAACCCTATCTCCCTGGCCCTGCCTAATCTGAAGAGTCAGTGGGTCTCCCTCCAAGACACTTATTTCTATTTCATCTCTAATCACAGCAATGGAAATCTCTGCTTCAGTACCAATGTCTCAGAATTTAAATGTTAGTGGTTATTTATTCCACTTTAAAAAAGAAAAGTTATGAATAAGTTTTGAGGTTTGGGGAAATGATCAAAAAGAACCATCATTCATTCAACACTCATTTTGTGTTAGGCGTTATACTAGTCACTTTACCCAGGCTATCTCATTTTTTTCTATAGGCTTCGGGTAGATGTGATTTTTTTTGTTTTTGTTTTTGCTTTTTGAGATAGGGCATTGTGCTGTCAGCCAGGCTGAAGTACAGTGGCACAATCAAAGCTCATTCCTCCCACCTTGGCCTCCAGAGTAGCTAGGACACCACCACACCTGGCTAAGATTTTTTTTAAATTTAGCCAACGTCTTACTATGTCGTTTTAAGTAAGCCAAGGTCTTACTATGTTGCCCAGGCTGGTCTTGAACGCCTGGGCTCAAACTATCCTCCTGCCTCAGCCTCCCAAAGTGTGGGGGTTATAGGCGTGAGGAATAGGTGCCTGGCCTTCTCCTGTCTCTTAATAGAAAATGAAGGGTTCAAAGGAGTCAAATGGGGTTTAAAAATCTGCCCAATGAACAGCTGGGAATGGTAAAAATGGAACTGAAACCTCAAAAGAATTCCAAAGCGTGCACTCTTAATCCTGGAAAACACCTAGGCAGGCAACGAAAAAAGATCAATTTCAGAAAAATATCTATAAAGGATTATGCAACTTAGACCAAAGCAGCAAAGAGCTTGCCTATTTTCATTTTTACCCCGGTTCTGTATTTTCCCCCTTCCTTCCATCTTTTGTCAATATCCTTTTCTAAATGCTGACAAATTCCCTCCCTTTCACAACTTCTTATCTATGGATAAAACTAGAAGTAAGGCCGGGCGCGGTGGCTCAAGCCTGTAATCCCAGCACTTTGGGAGGCCGAGGCGGGTGGATCACGAGGTCAAGAGATCGAGACCATCCTGGTCAACACGGTGAAACCCCGTCTCTACTAAAAATACAAAAAATTAGCTGGGCATGGTGGCGCGTGCCTGTAATCCCAGCTACTCAGG
>NW_022437135.1:568023-575835 GCF_009761245.1 Sapajus apella
AAAAAAAAAAAAAAAAAAAAAAAAAAAAAACTAGAAGTAATATGTTTTCAAGTAGTGAAATCCAATCAGAGCATGCGTGTGTGCTTATGAACATTTAATCCTGTTGATTCTAACATTTCAGTCTGTTTCTTATCCCTCCACATCTCTTATTTATAGGGTTCAATGCTGGCAAGTTAAGACTGTAAACGGTTAAAAAAGAAACAAGTATCTTAGAATAACTGAGATTACATAAATGTTTATCTTCTCAAAATTCTCATTATAGGTCTAAGAAATAAAAGCTCAAGCTATATGCTGAATTCAAGTTGCATGCAACAGAATTTTTGGATTTGTTCCAGAAGAGAGTAAAACACATGGCCCAGCTTGTGAAGAGGCTATGCATGCTGCCTTCAGCTCCTCACCTCACACGCACTTCTCCCTTCTCACGCCATGACAATCTGGCTTTCTGCCTTCATCAGTCCAATGAAACAGCTCTGGCAAATGTGAGAAATGACATCTTGACTGCCAAATCCAAAGACCACCACGCCCTTCCCACTGATTCTCTCCAGCACTGAACATTGTATCAGAGATCGCTGTGCTCAAGTTCGCTGTTCCCGTGGTTCCTCTGTATTCTCCAACACAACTGCTTTCCAGTTTCCTTAACAATTTATTTTCCACCTATTAAATCTGACGCTCCGCAGTTTGTCTGGCCTGCTTCTCTTCTAATTTTCCATCCACAGGGCTCTCATCTATGTCCACAGCTCCAGCAGGGACTTCTGTGTTGTCTCCATATAAGCTCCTCTTCTCTCCTAACAGACTCTAGGTCTTCACCGGGAATCCTAAGGCAATTCAAATGCAGTGATTTTTTTCACCATTCCTTACCTGTTCTTCCTGTATTTCTGATCTTCATCCATCTACTAGTTGCCTAGACCATAAACCCTTATGTCATTCTTGACTCCTCTGCATATGCTCATCACAACTCTAAGTCACCAAGTCCTTCAGACCCTACCTTTTTAGGAACTCTCTTCTTTCTGCTGCTGCCACCTGCCACCTGGTTTAGGCCTTTTTTTTTTTTTTTTTTTTTTTGGAGACGGAGTTTCACTCTTGTTGTCCAGCCTGGAGCGCAACGGCACAATCTTAGCTCACCTATACCTCCCAGGTTCAAGCGATTCTCCTGCCTCAGCCTTCCAAGTAGCTGAGATTACAGGCTCATGCCACCACACCCAGCTAATGTTTTGTATGTTTAGTAGAGATGGAGTTTCTCCACGTTGATCAAGCTGGTCTCGAACTACTGACCTCAGTTGTCCACCCACCTTGGCCTCCCAAAGTGCTGTGATTACAGGCAGGAGCCACCTTGCCAAGCCTGGTTTAGACCTTTCTACTTCTTGACCTGGAAGGTAAGCCACACCCACCTTTCTATTCCACATGGTCATCAGGGGTCTTTCTCTAACAAATGCAACCATGAAAACACTATTTGTCAAAGTGTGGTTCTCTGACCACCTGCACCAAGGTTACCCTGAAATGCTTGTTACATGCTGATTCCTGACTAGAATATAAAAGTCTCAGCCAGCCTGTAATCCCGCTTTGGGAGGCTGAGGCAGGTGATCACCTGAGGTCAGGAGTTTGAGACCAGCCTGACCAACATGGTGAAATCTTGTCTCTACTAAAAATACAAAAATTAGCAGGGCATGGTGGCAGGCACCTGTAATCCTACCTACCTGGGAGGGAGGCTGAGGCACGGGAATTGCTTAAACCTGGGAAGTGGAGGTTGCAGTGAGCCGAGATTGTGCCACTTGACTCCAGCATGGGCAACAGAGTAAGACTTTGTCTCAAACAAACCAAAAAAAAAAAAAAGCCTCTGGAAACGGGAATGAACGTCTGCATTTTAACAAGGTGCCCTAGGTGATTTTTAAGTTTTAGAATTAGCCAAAAGGGTAAAGTCCACATTCTTTAGCAGACACTCAAGGCCCTTCTAATTAGATTCTAATATGTGGCCTGATCTCTGCCCACTACCCACTCTGCCAGACTACTTCCATTTCCTGCACATGTCAAATTCAGGTCTCAGGTTTTCACTCACACTGCTCTCTCCATTCTGTCTCCTACGTCATGACTAATTCTTCAAGATCATGCTCAAACAGTTGTAGTGGAGATAATTATCTTGTCCAGGTCCTGTCAAACTGCAGAGTCCTCCTAGAGGGCCTACCATAATACAGGACACATGAGATAAATAGCTGGACATGGTGGCACACGCCTGTAGTCCCAGCTACTTGGGAGTCTGAGGCAGGAGAAATGCTTGGACCCAGGAGGCAGAGATTGTAGTGAGCCGAGATCACACCACTGCACTATAGCCTGGACGACAGTGTGAGACTCCATCTCAAAAGAAAAAAAAAAAAAATTCCAACAGCTTACTGCCTCAAGGGAACTCAGCTAAGTTACAACGTGAAAAAAGAAGAGTGACAACTGAGGGATAAAATGAGTACCAAAACCAGAATTTTATTTGCAACAATTTTAAAGTCAGCAGACAAACTCAGAGAGCGACTAAATCCAGGGAAAACGTGGTATAAACTGAACGACCGCTCTGTGTTTCGAGGTCATAAAAGAGAATTATTTTTCTACAGCCTATTTCTTTTTTTTGTTAATTCTTTTTATTTTAGAGACAGGGTCTCCCTGTGTCACTGCTGGAGTGCAGTGCCATCATCAGGGCTCCCTGGAGCCTCAAACTCTTGGACTCCAGTGATTCTCTCAT
The DNA here is from genome assembly GCF_009761245.1 of Sapajus apella. Taxonomy (NCBI): domain Eukaryota; kingdom Metazoa; phylum Chordata; class Mammalia; order Primates; family Cebidae; genus Sapajus; species Sapajus apella. The sequence continues at coordinate 570,746 of NW_022437135.1, forward strand.
CTCAGCCTCCAGAGTAGCTGGGACCACAGGCATGCACTACCACACCTTGCTAATTTTTTTTTTTTTTTTTTTTTATGTGGAGACGGAGTTTCGCTCTTGTTACCCAGGCTGGAGTGCAATGGCGCGATCTCGGCTCACCGCAACTTCCGCCTCCTGGGTTCAGGCAATTCTCCTGCCTCAACCTCCTGAGTAGCTGGGACTACAGGCACGTGCCACCATGCCCAGCTAATTTTTTGTATTTTTAGTAGAGACGGGGTTTCACCATGTTGACCAGGATGGTCTCGATCTCTTGACCTCATGATCCACCCGCCTCGGCCTCCCACAGTGCTGGGATTACAGGCTTGAGCCACCGCGCCCGGCCCACCTTGCTAATTTTTTTAAAAATTTTGTACAGACAGGGTGTCCCTATGTTTATCAGACTGGTCGGTCTCAAATTCCTGGCCTCAAACCATACTCCCACCTTGGCCTCATAAAGTGCTGTGACTATAGGCATGAGCCACGGCACCTGGCTAGCCTACCTCTTAAAGAAAATGATAAACAGGCTGGACGCCATGGCTCACGCCTGTAATCCTAGCACTTTAGGAGGCTCAGGTGGGTGGATCACCTGAGGTCAAGAATTCAAGACCAGCCTGGCCATCGTGGTGAAACCCATCTTTGGAAAAAAAAAAAAGAAAAGAAAATGATAAATAACTGTATTTTAGAAAACTATCCAAAATTGAAATTGAAACATACTCATTCCATAGCACTGCATTTTCTTTCTTTTTTTCTGTTTTGAGATGGAGTCTCGCTCTGTCACCCAGGCTGGCATGTAGTGGAGTGCAGTGGCGAAATCTCAGCTCACTGGCAACCTCCACTTCCAACGTTCAAGTGATTCTCCTTCCCCAGCCTCTTCAGTAGCTGGGACTACAGGCCACCATGCCCAGAAAATTCTTTTGTATTTTTTTTTTTTTTTTTGAGACAGAGTTTCGCTCTTGTTACCCAGGCTGGAGTGCAATGGTGCGATCTCGGCTCACCGCAACCTCCGACTCCTGGGTTCAAGCAATTCTCCTGCCTCAGCCTCCCGAGTAGCTGGAACTACAGGCACGTGCCACCATGCCCAGCTAATTTTTGTATTTTTTTAGTAGAGATGGAGTTTCACCTTGTTGACCAGGATGGTCTCAATCTCTTGGCCTCGTGATCCACCCGCCTTGGCCTCCCAAAGTGCTGGGATTACAGGCGTGAGCCACCGTGCCCAGCCTTCTTTTGTATTTTTAGTAGAGACAGGGTTTTACCATGCTGGCCAGGCTGGTCTCAAACTCCTGATTTCAAGTGATCCACCCACCTCAGCCTCCCAAAGTGCTGGGTTTAAAGGCGTGAGCCGCTGTGCCCATCCTGAACTTTCTTATCCTCCACCTCAAAATTTGAAAACCACTGTGTATCATGACTGATGTTACTAAAATGTAAAAAAACTGTATGAGTACTCCAGAAAGAAGGGAAAAAAGTTGAGAAGCACTGATATTCAAGTATTTGATATGAATGAATGATCTGAATTTTTGGTGTCAAATTTTCTTATCTGTGCCACTTCAAATTTTCCTTCTGAGGCCAGGCATGGTGGCTCGTATCTGTAATCCCAGCTACATAGGAGGTGGAGGTGGGAAGGACTGCTTGAGCCCAGGAGTTTGTGAGCTATGATTGCACCACTGCATTCCAGCCTGGGCAACAGAGCCAGACCTTGTCTCTTAAAAAAAAAAAAAGCTGGGCGCGGTGGCTCAAGCCTGTAATCCCAGCACTTTGGGAGGCCGAGGCGGGTGGATCACGAGGTCAAGAGATCGAGACCATCCTGGTCAACATGGTGAAACCCTGTCTCTACTAAAAATACAAAAAATCAGCTGGGCATGGTGGCGCATGCCTGTAATCCCAGCTACTCAGGAGGCTGAGGCAGGAGAATTGCCTGAACCCAGGAGACGGAGGTTGCGGTGAGCCGAGATCGCGCCATTGCACTCCAGCCTGGGTAACAAGAGCGAAACTCCGTCTCAAAAAAAAAAAAAAAAATTCCTTCTAAAAGCCAACCAGTAATTATTTATGTATTTTAATTGATTTAAGGCAGCTTATAGATGTATAGCTAATGAAAACGTTAAATTACATTTGTTAAAAAGTACATTAGAAAAAATAACGAATAAAATGGCCTGGCGTGGCAGCTCACACCTGTAATCCCAGCACTTTGGGAGGCCAAGGTGGGTGGATCATGAGGTTAGGAGTTTGAGACCAGCCTGGCCAACATGGCAAAACCCCAACTCTACTAAAAATATAGAAACAGCCGGGCATGGTGGCGCACGCCTGTAATCCCAGCTACTCGGGAGGCTGAGACAGGAGAATTGCTTGAACCTGGGAGGTGGGGGTTGCAGTGAGCTGAAATCATACCACTGCACTGCAGCCTAGATGACAGAATGAGACTCCGCCTCAAAAAAAAAAACAAAACCAATTAGCTAATAAAATATAAACAAGTGATTAAAAAATCCAGGCAAAGAGAAAACAAAGGCAAGAAATAATAAGTGAAAATTAGACGTAAAGTCAAATCCACTAAACCTATGGGTTGTTTACATCCAGTTACAAAAAGGTCAGTACACCATCTAAAACAGGGCAGCATCAGAGAACGTATCATCAAAACCATTTCTCTAATATGTTAAATGATCTTCTCAGAATCCTTTCCACTATTATCAACCTTCAAAAAGGCAGCATAAACAAACAAACCAAATAAAAAACCTAATTCCAAAGCCTATTCACTGGCTAAGATCATAAACTTTTGCTATAACCTTATGTCACAGCTCTTGCTACTTATATGTAGGAATGCTGCCAAGACATTAACAGTACATGCCTCTAAACTTTTTTGAATTGTATAAATAATATCTACGCAGATGTCACAGTTGTCATTTTTTACTTTGGGCCTAAATAATGAAAAGACTAGTCAATTGGCTTCCTGGGCATTAGCACCAATAAGCTAAGAAAGCTACACAGGCCTATTATGAGTAGGAAGGGTTATCACTGATGGAGACAGAGAACAGGAACTAACATTTCTTAGATATGATATGCCAAATGTCAGATGCCAGAGGACTTAAATGCGTTCTCTCATTCGGTTCTCCTAAGTCCTCTGAAACAAACATCATAATGAATATAACATATATAATGCATACAAGAGAAAACTGAGGGCCAGAAATAATAATTTAGACAAACGAACATGGTGGAGTTGACATTTAAACTCACAGCTGATTGGCTCTTAAGCCACAAGGCCTTCTACAACAAACTACCTTCCCTAAGACATACTATTATTCTAAAAGCCGCTTCTAAGTTAGTTCAATCAATCCCAGTTGCTAAAGAAATCTGAATCCCTGGAAGGAAATCAACTCCTGATTATTGACACTTTAGAGAAGGCATAAAATAACAGTTGTCCTGAGCTAGTAACATTTTGCAGTCAACATTTCCCCAGGAAACTCTTTACTCTTCCTTTTGCATTTTAAAGGGGTGAACTAATCCCATGTGGCAAGATAAATCAGCAAAAGATTTTCTATTTTCCCCCATTCCTGGAGTCTAAAAGCAGATAAAGCACTTAAATTTGGGTCAACTTTTACTATGTGAAGTAATATGGGAGTTACATTAGTAAGCCATCTCTACAGTAAGTATCAGTCCTTCACACTTGACATCCTCACTGATACTTCCATCTGGAGGTTTCTTGGCCCCTCAAACATGTCCAAAAGTCAAGTCCACCCAGGGATGCCAAACAAACAGAAAAAAGATCTAGTTATTTTTCTTAACAAAACATTTCAGCAATTTCCCATTTTTGTTAACGGACCCACCATTCTCCTAGTTATCCACACCTGATACTCAGAATTTAGTGATGGACTTGGAGAAAAGGTGGAGTCAATCAGTAGTCAACGTCAGACAAGTCTTCCCATAAAATGCATCAACACTAACACCACTATTCACTTCTCACAGTCACCATACTAGATCAATCTAGGTTTCTGCTTCTTTCTCATCTAAGAAAACAGTATGTCTAGGCCGGGCGCGGTGGCTCAAGCCTGTAATCCCAGCACTTTGGGAGGCCGAGGCGGGTGGATCACGAGGTCAAGAGATCGAGACCATCCTGGTCAACATGGTGAAACCCCGTCTCTATTAAAAACTACAAAAAATTAGCTGGGCATGGTGGCACGTGCCTGTAGTCCCAGCTACTCAGGAGGCTGAGGCAGGAGAATTGCCTGAACTCAGGAGGCGGAGGTTGCGGTGAGCCGAGATCGCGCCATTGCACTCCAGCCTGGGTAACAAGAGTGAAACTCCGTCTCAAAAAAAAAAAAAAAAAAAAAAAAAAAAAAGAAAACAGTATGTCTTCCATCTAAGTTTTGTATTTTTAAAGTTTTTTTTTCGTATAGGACTTACTCCTAGTAATTTAATATTTCAGTAGCTATTATAGAGAGATCTATTTTTTATTTTACTTGCAAATTGGTTATTATTGGCATGAAGGAAAACTATGCATTTCCTATTGTGTTTTATAGACAGTCACATTTCTGGATTAGTTATAGGATCTTATGCTTTTTGAACCTTATGTTTTCTGGTTGAATAACCGTATCTGCAAAGATGGTAATTTTGTTTCTTCTATCTCAATATTTATGTAACTCATTTCTCCATCTCATAAGCAATCTAGGTACTCCACAGTCACAATGAGTAACAGTGGTAACGAAGGCATCCCTGTTTGGTTTACGAATATACTCCAAATATCTCTACACTTTCTCAATGAAGTGGTACGCTTCTGAAAGTTTCTGCCCTCTTCCTTGAAGGATTATAATACTTTCCATAGGCCGGGCGCGGTGGCTCACGCCTGTAATCCCAGCACTTTGGGAGACCGAGGCGGGTGGATCACAAGGTCAAGAGATCGAGACCATCCTGGTCAACATGGTGAAACCCCGTCTCTACTAAAAATACAAAACATTAGCTGGGCATGGTGGCGCGTGCCTGTAATCCCAGCTACTCAGGAGGCTGAGGCAGGAGAATTGCCTGAACCCAGGCTGGAGTGCAATGGCGCGATCTCGGCTCACCACAGCCTCCGCCTCCTGGGTTCAGGC
>NW_022437135.1:575935-578828 GCF_009761245.1 Sapajus apella
CACAAGGTCAAGAGATCGAGACCATCCTGGTCAACATGGTGAAACCCCGTCTCTACTAAAAATACAAAACATTAGCTGGGCATGGTGGCGCGTGCCTGTAATCCCAGCTACTCAGGAGGCTGAGGCAGGAGAATTGCCTGAACCCAGGAGGCGGAGGCTGTGGTGAGCCGAGATCGCGCCATTGCACTCCAGCCTGGGTAACAAGAGTGAAACTCCGTCTCAAAAAAAAAAAAATAATAATAATAATAATAATACTTTCCATAAGGTTGTCTTTCTAGCCTCTTCCCTGTTAAATTTAGCATGCACGCTTATATCATGAACCTTATTTATGATATTCTCCACAAAACAATACAAAAACATCCATGGCTTTCTGTTGAAAACAGGTGAAGCTCTTTAGTCTCACACTCATGGCCTCTGTATCAGCCTCACTGGTCCCTGCACCCTCATGTACTGTGCCGTACACCCACAGTGTGTGCGGTGATCCAGGAGGGTCTTACATGCTCCTTAGATCAGAAGGTCCTTGAATACAGGGCTTGGCTCTTATTCACTCTTGTACTTATTATAATACCTAGTATAATAAATTGTTGAATAAATGTTTTCGCTCTAAAAATTATTTCATCAACTCCTTAATTAATGGTAACTAGTAATCTACAACAGGCAAACGAATAAACATGTCATAATTTTACAACTAATAGGGGCTAATTACTCACTGTGATAAGGTCATCTCTTGCTCTGAGGACTTTGAGCCTTGCTTGATTCATCAAATTGGACATCTTACTGCAAAATGATATTGAAAGGCAGCCATCAGTAACAACTTAAAACTGTAGAGAGATGGGTGAGGACGGTCAGGCCCAGGAACTAACTTCTTGCAACTCAAGAAACGTCCTCCCTTTCAGAATATACCTTGCACATGTCTCATCTCAGTGCCTGGCTATTTGGTGAAGTCGCCAGGCCTACCGACTCCAAGTCTATGAAAGTGGTGAAACTAGGCCGGGCGCGGTGGCTCACGCCTGTAATCCCAGCACTTTGGGAGGCCGAGGCGGGTGGATCACAAGGTCAAGAGATCGAGACCATCCTGGTCAACATGGTGAAACCCCGTCTCTACTAAAAATACAAAAAATTAGCTGGGCATGGTGGCGCGTGTCTGTAGTCCCAGCTACTCAGGAGGCTGAGGCAGGAGAATTGCCTGAACCCAGGAGGCGGAGGTTGCGGTGAGCCAAGATCGCGTCATTGCACTCCAGCCTGGGTAACATGAGCAAAACTCCGTCTCAAAAAAAAGAAAGTGGTGAAACTGTTTAGTGAATAGCCCTTGGCCAAGAAGGAGACTTATGACTGGTATCTCGATCACCACACTTACTCTGGACTCATGCGGGCACTCCAACTTCTTGGACTCTACAGACACGAGCATCAGGATTTCATGGATGACCAAAAATGACTAAAGAAGCTTCACGGAAAGGGGAAACCAAATAAAGAAGGGAAAAGAATAGCAAAAAAGAAATAGTGTTGGTCCCTCAAGAGGGAGAATTTCTTTCTCAGTGGCAGAGAGAAGAAAGTGCATTTGTCTTTCCACATATTGGAGGAATGCCATCTTCCTAAATGAAGGTTATTTGGAGGAACACAGTCATCTCCTTGTTGAAACCTCATCTGGTTAAATTGTGGCTAGTTTCTTGAACACATTCTAACTGCAAGATTATTCTGGCCTTGGCCATGTAATGTGAAGTTTACCTAGTTCTCTAATGAAAGGAATACATTAAAAAAAAAACCAAACAAACCTCGTAGAGAAAGAACTTGAACTCCTAGGCTCAAGCAGTCCTCCTGCCTTGGCGTCCCAAAGCACTAGAACTACAAGTGTGAGCCACCTTGCCCCGCCTGCAGTTTAATCTTTGAATCCCATGAGGCTTCCATTTTCACAAATGAAGAAAGGGAAGTTAAACAACTTGTCCAAGGTCATATTAGTAGCAGGTGGTCAAGTTAAGCTCTCCATCTATATATGCCTGACTCCAAAGACCTGCTCTGTCTTCATCTCATGACTTCTGAAAACTTCCTTAGCTTAGTACTGCAACCAGGATCTACTTACATTTTCTTCTGCTGCTCAATCTGTTTCTCTTTCTTCTCATAATACTCCATAATCTTTAGTCTTTGGGTTTGCACAAGCCGACCTTTTTCTATGTTGAACTCTTCCTCTGCCTACAGGGGAATTAGTCGATATTAATTCATTACATCAAATTTTGATGAAGTTTTTTTTTAACCACCTGGTGACCTGCGGTACTTGCTTATGAACATTTATTCCATATATAAAACATAAAATTTATTGTGGCTCATTTTCAAGGATTCTAATTTATTCAAAAGAAAGATCAGCAATTTTCATTATAAATGATGTACCAGGAAACTAAAAATTTCATCAAGGATAACAGTAACCAGCAAGGTACTAAAGAATATAATTGGCCAGGCACAATGGCTCACGCCTGTAATCCCAGCACTTTGGGAGGCTGAGGCGGGCAGATCACCTGAGGTCAGAAGTTCGAGACCAGCCTGACCAATATGGTGAAACCCTGTCTTTAAAAATAAATAAATAAATAATAATAAATAAATTTTAAAAATCCCAGCACTGGGCCAGGCACGGTGGCTCACGCCTGTAATCCCAACACTTTGGGAGGCTTAGGCAGGTGGATCACGACGTCAAGAGATCAAGACCCTCCTGGTCAACATGGTGAAACCCCGTCTCTACTAAAAATACAAAAAACATTAGCTGGGCATGGTGGCGTGTGCCTGTAATCCCAGCTACTCAGGAGGCTGAGGCAGGAGAATTGCCTGAACCCAGGAGGCGGAGGTTGCGGTGAGCCGAGATCATGCCATTGCACTCCAGCCTGGGTAACAAGAGAGAAACTCCATC
>NW_022437135.1:579228-580022 GCF_009761245.1 Sapajus apella
CATTGGCAAGCTGAGGAGAGGCCTTAGAGGAAACCAACCCTGCTGGCGTCTTGATCTTGGACTTACAGCCTCCAGAACTGTGAGCAAATAAATTTTCTGTTGTTTAAGCTGCCCAATCCCTAGTATTTTGTTATAGTGGCCCTAGCAAACTAATACTCAAGGTTCAGTTAGGGGTAATGAAAACCTTTCAAAAGCTGAATCTATGAATAGGAATATATATAAAGCAAAAACACACAAACAGACATATATTATAGGATAGCAGGGAAATCATAAAACTCAAGAGACAGACCTAGATCTGATTACCAGCTTAGTTACATAATGCTGGTGTGACTGGTATTTAACTTCTCTATTTCCTCATTTGTAAGAGGTAATAATTCCCACACAGCACAGGTGTTGGAAGAATTAAATGAAGAAAAATCATATGGCAGAGGCACGTGCACACACTGTGTTCTTAACAAATGTTGGTGAGTCTGAATACTACATCTATCCACCTGAGGAAAAGCATTTAATGCAGGAGACCCATTCTTAAATGCAACATTCATGAAAAATTAATAAACTAGTATTCCAATTTACAAATAATTTACTTGCAAATTGATCGGCAGAAATCAATTCACCATTTCATGATAACCCTAAGCTGAGCAACAGAATGCAAGAACTGGCCAGGCGCAGTGGCTCATGCCTATAATTCCAATACTTTGGGAGGCCAAGGCAGGCAGATCATAAGGTCAAGAGATGGAGACCATCCTAGCCAACATGGTGAAACCCCATCTCTACTAAAAATACAAAAATTAGCT
>NW_022437135.1:580122-581916 GCF_009761245.1 Sapajus apella
AGCAGGAGAATGGCTTGAACCGGGAAGGTAGAGACTAGAGAGTGTTGAGATCACCAAATAACACGAAGCCGGCTGAAAACAAAACACGAAATTAAAAAAAAAAAAAAAAAAAAAAGAATGTAATTGGGTAGAATATTCTGTTCATGAAAAAAATTGCTAAGTATTGTAAATTTTCCATTTCCTTACTAGGGGCCAATAAAAATAACACAGAACTTGAAAGTTTAGAAGATCCAGCTTACTGCCCACAAAATTTCATTGAGTAACGCTCAGGCTTAGTGTCCTCTCTTGTAAAATAGAGTTAAAAAAATAAAAAGTTTGACAGACCGGGTGTGATGGCATACGCCTGTAATCCCAGCGCTTTGAGAGGCCAAGGCGGGCGGATCATGAGGTCAGGAGTTCAAGACCAGCCTGGCCAACATGGTGAAACCCCCTTCTCTGCTAAAAATACAAAAATTAGCCGGGCGTGGCAGCAAGCACCTGTAGTCCCTGCTACCGGGGACTGAGGCAGAAGAACTGAACCCAGGAGGCAGAGGTTGTAGCAAGCCAAGATTTCGCCACTGCACTCTGTATCAAAAAAAAAAAAAAAGTTTTAGTCTGGGTATGGTGACTCATGTCTGTAATCCCAGCACTTTGGGAGGCCAGGATGGGCAGATCACCTGAGGTCGGGAGTTTGAGACCAGCCTAACCAATATGGAGAAACCCCATCTCTACTGAAAATACAAAATTAGCTGGGCATGATGTCGCATGCCTGTAATCCCCGCTACTTGAGGCTGGGGCAGGTAAATGGTTTGAACCCAGAGGTGGAGGCTGTGGTGAGCTGAGATCACACCATTGCACTCCAACCTGAGCAACAAGAGAGAAACTCTTTCCCCTCATAGATAAGTGTGGCAGTCTTTTTTTTCTCTTTTGAGATGGAGTTTCGCTGGTTGCCCAGGCTGGAGTACAATGGTGCGATCCCAGCTCACCACAACCTTCGCCTCCAGGGTTCAAGTGATTCTCCTGCCTCAGCCTCCTGAGTAGCTGGGATTAGAGGCCTGTGCCACCACACTCAGCTAATTTTGTATTTTTAGCAGCGACGGGGTTTCTCTATGTTGATATTTTGCTTTATATACTGATTTTTTTTCTTGAGACAGAGTCTTACTTTGTCACCCAGGCTGGATAGAGTGCAGTGGTACGATCTCGGCTCACTGCAACCTCTACCTCCTGGATTCAAGAGATTCTCCTGCCTCAGCCTGCCAAGTAGCTGGGATTACAGGTGCGCATCGCCACACCCAACTATTTTTTTTTTTTTTGAGACGGAGTTTTCGCTCTTGTTACCCAGGCTGGAGTGCAATGGCGCGATCTCGGCTCACCGCAACCTCCGCCTCCTGGGTTCAGGCAATTCTCCTGCCCCAGCCTCCTGAGTAGCTGGGATTACAGGCACGCGCCACCATGCCCAGCTAATTTTTTGTATTTTTAGTAGAGACGGGGTTTCACCATGTTGACCAGGACGGTCTCGATCTCTTGACCTCGTGATCCACCCGCCTCGGCCTCCCAAAGTGCTGGGATTACAGGCATGAGCCACCGCGCCCAGCCTTTTTTTTTTTTTTTTTGAGACGCAGTTTTGTTCCTGTTACCCAGGCTGGAGTGTAATGGGGCGATCCCGGCTCACCGCAACCTCCGCCTCCCGGGTTCAGGCAACTCTCCTGCCTCAGCCTCCTGAGTAGCTAGGATTACAGGCATGCGCCACCAAGCCCAGCTAATTTTCTGTATTTTTAGTAGAGACGGGGTTTCACCATGTTGACCAGGATGGTC
>NW_022437135.1:581926-583312 GCF_009761245.1 Sapajus apella
CTCGTGATCCACCCGCCTCGGCCTCCCAAAGTGCTGGGATTACAGGCTTGAGCCACCGCGCCCGGCCTCCACACTTTATTTTTTTTGCAATGAGCACAAATTAATGAAAAAGTAAAACAACAAAATACTACAACCTCCTCTAGCCACCCATCACAATTAGCCACAGCTGCTAAATATCTGAATTTTGGTTTCCATGAGAAAATGAATCATCCATTACTTTTCTACCCTCTAACATAAAATTTAAGGACACTTATTGTCAATCACAATTAGAAAGGAATATTGGAGGAGGTCGGGGTCGGGGCGCGGAAAGGCAGGAGGCACCTGGCCACCTTTAGAGCCTTGCACGGGGCACAATGGGACGCCCCCAGGAAGAGGCGGAGCTGGGTTCGACCGCTGCGGCTGCGGTTGGATAATGTGCTGGAACTGGCTAGTACCAGCTCGGGAGCCAAATATGTACATCTCTTCCCAAATCCACGTTAGAAACGTCGTATTAGAAGCTCAAGGTTGGTCATGGTGGGATTATTTACACCACAGAAAGCAGAAACTACTAGAGGACGTGGTGCACCAGACTAAGAGAATAAACCTAGAAACAGGAAGACGTAATCCAGGCAACAGGATATCTCAATATAGGCAGAGAGGAAATGGACCAAATGAACCATTACATTCTCCATGGTGGCATGTCAGGGCTGGTTGCAAGGAGAGGAGAGGAGAGGGGAGAGAGGAGAGGAGAGGAGAGGAGAGAAAAGAGAAGAAAAAAGAAAAGAAAGAAATTAAGAGACAAGAATGCTTTGGTGATTCTGTTCCGGCGGGTTTGAGAAGGAGGCAGAATGATCTTTTCTGGAAGCGGTATTGGGGATTTGGTGTAGAGCTGAGAACTCCACATTGCCATTAAATGGTGTGAACTTGCTCCAAACAGCTCCATTCACCCCCAGGCTTCATAAGCCTAACACTGGAATTTCCAACTGAAATAAACTTACGACTTTTCCATCAAAAAAAAAAAAGAAAGCAAAAATTTATTTTTTAATGTTAAAGATACAGACATTTCCAATGAAAATTATTAAGGTAAAAGTTTGAATAAAAATAATAATAAGGCCGGGCGCGGTGGCTCACGCCTGTAATCCCAGCACTTTGGGAGGCCGAGGCAGGTGGATCACAAGGTCAAGAGATCGAGACCATCCTGGTCAACACGGTGAAACCCCGTCTCTACTAAAACTACAAAACATTAGCTGGGCATGGTGGCACGTGCCTGTAATCCCAGCTACTCAGGAGGCTGAGGCAGGAGAATTGCCTGAACCCAGGAGGCGGAGGTTGCGGTGAGCCGAAATCGAGCCATTGCACTCCAGCCTGGGTAACAAGAGTGAAACTCTGTCTCAAAAAAAAAAAAAA
>NW_022437135.1:583412-587501 GCF_009761245.1 Sapajus apella
CCTGTAATCCCAGCACTTTGGGAGGCCACAGCAGGTGGATCACCTGAGGTCAGGAGTTTGAGACCAGCCTAGCCAACATGGTGAAACCCTATCTCTACTAAAAATACAAAAATTAGGCCGGGCGCAGTGGCTCAAGCCTGTAATCCCAGCACTTTGGGAGGCCGAGGCAGGTGGATCACGAGGTCAAGAGATCAAGACCATCCTGGTCAACATGGTGAAACCCCGTCTCTACTAAAAATACAAAAAAAAATTAGCTGGGCATGGTGGTGCATGCCCGTAATCCCAGCTACTCAGGAGGCTGAGGCAGGAGAATCGCTTGAACCTGGGAGGTGGAGGTTGCAGTGAGTTGAGATAGTGCCACTGTACTCCAGCCTGGCGACGGAGTGAGACTCCATCTCAAAAACAAACAAACGAAAGAGAGAGAGAGAGAGAGAGAGGAGACACCTCTCTTTCGTTTGTTTGTTTTTGAGATGGAGTCTCACTCCGTCGCCAGGCTGGAGTACAGTGGCGCTATCTCGGCTCACTACAACCTCCGCCTCCTGGGTTCAGGCGATTCTCCTGCCTCAGCCTCCTGAGTAGCTGGGATTACAGGCACGCGCCACCATGCCCAGCTAATTTTTCGTATTTTTAATAGAGACGGGGTTTCACCATGTTGACCAGGATGGTCTCGATCTCTTGACCTCGTGATCCACCTGCCTCGGCCTCCCACAGTGCTGGTATTACAGGCTTGAGCCACCGTGCCCGGCGAAGAGACACATTTTTATCAGTCCTTTGCAATCTGTTGTTAAAACAACTTTACTAACAGTATTATTTAGCAAAGCAAAACAACAGGAAACCTTGATAACTTCGTAAAACTAGAAAATGAATCTCACCTTTGCATCTATTTCTTCTGCTTTCTCATTGGCTTCTTGTTCAATGAAAGCCATCATATGCTTAATCTGTAAGAAAAAAACATTTTATTTTTTAATTCAACGAGATGAAAATATATTTTCTGATTCACTGAACAATCAATGACATGTACATGCAGTGGCTCAAACCCATAATCCTACCACTCTGGGGGGCCAAGGAGGGAGCACTGCTCTAGGCTAGGTGTTGGAGACTAGTCCAGACACCACAGTGATGCCCCATCTCTACTAAAATTACAAATCAGCCACTGGCTGGGTGCGGTGGCTCACGCCTGTAATCCTTGCACTCTGGGAGGCCGAGGCGGGCAGATCACCTGAGGTCGGGAGTTCAAGGCCGGCCTGACCAACATGGTGAAACCCCGTCTTTAAAAAAAGGTAAAAAAAAAAAAAAAAAAGGAAAAAAAAAAAATTAAAAAAAAAAAAATTAAAAATCAGCCACTCACTGCACGCATACTATGCCGGGCACTGAGTACAAGGATGAACGAGACCATTTCCACTCTCAGGAAACTTAGTATGTAAAATGTGTTCTAGCAAATGGACCAGATCCAACATTCAACAACACAGATAAATAAGATAAATAGGACATTTATCCTCCTCTCGAGGGACCTGGAATACAAAGGAGAAGTGCTATGTACCTCCCTCCACTTCATACCCCTTAGCCAGCACCCTCCCTTTGTCTTCTCCACCTCTAAGAAACTTTGCTGAAGAGCTACCCATCTTTACACTTTCAACTTTCTCACCCTTCTCTTAACACTGTCGTCTGGCGTGTACCCTTCTCTGCACTCCACTGACAGTTCTCTCATCAAGTGACAATCTCCTTGTCGCTTGATCTTGGCCTTTTCTTACTTGATCTTTCAGCAGCAGTTGATGTGTTGCCCAACTTACCCTTAACAATCTTCCCGTTGCTTCCACGACTTCCTCCTTTCTCCTTTGGAGTCTCCTTTGGGGCCATACCCTTCTACTCTGCCTCTTAAACAGCTCTTTTTAAGTATCCTACTCACAGAAATCTAAATTCAAGGCCGGGCGTGGTGGCTCACGCCTGTAAACCCAGCACTTTGGGAGGCTGAGGCGGGTGGATCACTTGAGGTCAGAAGTTCAAGACCAGCCTAACCAACATGGTGAAACCCTGCCTCTTAAAAAAAAAAAAAAGAGGCTGGGCCAGGCACGGTGTCTCACGCCTCTAATCCCAGCACTTTGGGAGGCCGAGGTGGGCGGATCACGAGGCCAAGAGATTGAGATCATCCTGGTCAACACGGTGAAACCCCGTCTCTACTAAAAATACAAAAAAAAAGAGTAGCTGGGAGTGGTGGCACGTGTCTGTTGTCCCAGCTACTCGGGAGGCTGAGGCGGAAGAATCGCTTGAACCCAGGCGGCGGAGGTTGCAGTGAGCAGAGCTTGCGCTACTGCACTCCAGCCTGGTGACAGAGCAAGACTCCATCTCAAAAAAAAAAAAAAAAAAAAAAAAGAGGCTCATGCCTGTAATCCTTTTGGAAAGCCAAGGTGGGTAGATCACCTGAGGTCAGGAGTTCAAGACCAGCCTGGCCATCATGGTGAAACCCCATCTTAAATAAAAAAAATAAACAAGGCTGCGCGCGGTGGCTGAAGCCTGTAATCCCAGCACTTTGGGAGGCCGAGGCGGGTGGATCACGAGGTCAAGTGATCGAGACCATCCTGGTCAACATGATGAAACCCCGTCTCTACCAAAAATACAAAAAATTAGCTGGGCATGGTGGTGCGTGCCTGTAATCCCAGCTACTCAGGAAGTTGAGGCAGAATTGCCTGAACCCAGGAGGTGGAGGTTGCGGTGAGCCGAGATCGCGCCACTGCACTCCAGCCTGGGCAACAAAAAAATAAAATAAAATAAAATAAAATAAAAATAAAAAATAAAAAAATAAACAAACAAACAAAATAAAATAAATCTAAATTCAACACATTCCCTACTGAACTGCTCACCACTCTTCTCCCCACTTCTCACTTTGAGCTCTCTCAGGGATTAGCACCAAGCTCCAACTGTGACTCTTCCTCCTACCTCAGTCCTTACAGCCAACCAATCACCAAGTCCTATCAATTCTCTCCTAACGCTTTACCTTGCCCACCTTGCTGCACCCTCAAAGCCGCTAGCATAGTCCTTGCATTCATCATCACTCAGCAGAATGACTACAACAGCTTCCAAGTTTGTCTTCCTGCCACTATTCTTTTTTTTTTTTTTTTGAGACGGAGTCTCACTGTGTTGCCTAGGCTAGAGTGCAGTGGTGCAATCTCAGCTCACTGCAAGCTCCACCTCCCGGATTCAAGCGATTCTCCTGCCTCAGCCTCCTGTGTAGCTGGGATTACAGGTGTGCACCACCACACCTGGCGAATCTTTTGTATTTTTAGTAGAGTTGGGGTTTCACCATGTTGATCAGGCTGGTCTCGAACTCCTGACCTTGTGATCCACCTGCCTTGGTCTCCCAAAGTGTTGGGATCACAGGTGTGAGCCACTGCACCAGCCTATGTCTTTTTTTGGAGATGGAGTCTCACTGTTACCAGGCTAGAGTGCTGTGGTCCAATCAGCCTCCCTGATAGCTAGGACTACAGGAGCGCACACCATGCCCAGCTAATGTTTGTATTTTTAGTAGAGACGGGGTTTCACCATGTTGGCCACGATGGTCTAGAACTAAGCTCAAGTGATCTCTTGACCTGGTGATCCACCCGCCTAGGCCTCCCAAAGTGCTGGGCCTAGCACCAAATCTTAAAGACAACATATAGGGAGACTAAGGCAGGCAGATCACCTGAGGTCAGGAGTTCAAGACCGGCCTGACTAACATGGTGAAACCCGGTGTCTAATAAAAATAGAAAAAATTAGCTGGGCATGGTGGCGCATGCCTGTAATCTCAGCTACTCAGGAGGCTGAGACAGGAGAATCACTTGAACTTGGGAGGCAGAGGGTTGTGGTGAGCCAAGATCATGCCATTGCACTCCAGCCTGGGCAACAAAAGTGAAACTCTGTCTCAAAACACAAAACAAAACAAAACAAAACACACAGGATAGTTTTAGAAAGGACAGATTTGTTTAATGGGAAATCTCGGAGCCGCCCTCTTTTCTTCTTCTTTTGGTGGCTGAGTTGTTACACACTCAGGGGATTCCAACTTCCATGGCCACCATCGTCTTTCCAAACTACTTTTTTTTTTTTTTTTTTTTGAGA
>NW_022437135.1:587601-588317 GCF_009761245.1 Sapajus apella
CAAAGTGCTGGGATTACAGGCTTGAGCCACCACGCCTGGCCCAAACTACTTTTGAGAAGCCAAAAAGTTACAACGATCAAACTCATTTTACAGGTAACACAGTACTTACAAAACCTTGAGTCTTGAAATATTTGGGGTACCTAATCCAGACCTGCATGTGTGGACCTTCCTTAAAAGATCAGCCCCATAAATTTGGGAGTGTGAGGAGGGGGTCATGGTAATTGTGTCTACTAGTATAGTTTCAAGTCTTGCTGAACTTATTCTATCTGGAATTTTAAAAGTAATTTAACTAGCTGGGAGTGGTGGCTCATGCCTATAATGCCAGCACTTTGGGAGGCCAAGGCGGGTGGATCATGAGGTCAACAGTTCAAGACCAGCCTGACCAACATGGTGAAACCCGACCTCTACTTAAAATACAAAAATTAGCCGGACGCGGTGGCTCAAGCCTGTAATCCCAAAGCTCAGCACTTTGGGAGGCCGAGGCGGGTGGATCACGAGGTCAAGAGATCGAGACCATCCTGGTCAACATGGTGAAACCCCGTCTCTACTAAAAATACAAAAAATTAGCTGGGCATGGTGGCACGTGCCTGTATTCCCAGCTACTCAGGAGGCTGAGGCAGGAGAATTGCCTGAACCCAGGAGGCGGAGGTTGCGGTGAGCCGAGATCGTGCCATTGCACTCCAGCCTGGGTAACAAGAGCGAAACTCCGTCTCAAA
>NW_022437135.1:588417-609218 GCF_009761245.1 Sapajus apella
ACAAAAAAAAAAAAAAAAAAAAAAAAAAAAAAATTAGCCGGGTGTGGTGGCAGGTGCCTATAATCCCAGGTACTCAGGAGGCTAAGACAGGAGAATCCTTGAACCCAAGAAGTGGAGGTTGCTATGAGCTGAGATTGCGCCACTGCACTCAAGCCTGGGCAACACAGTGAGACTGTCTTAAAAAAAAAAAAAAAAAAAAGGTCGTTATTTATCTAAATACAGTAATCAAAACTGGTGTTTATAAATGCTACAAGTTTGGCCTCTAAAGGTGAACCCTGATTCAAACCTGGATTATATGCCTTTAGTACTCTGCTGAACCCCTGGCTACAAGATTTCACCAGACCAACACAGCCTAGAACAAACTGCACTTATTCCAACCCAGATCAAAAAGCCTGTTTACAGTTAACATGATCATATTCTTTAAGAGTTCCAAGAATAAATATAGTCAACCCCTTAAGGACATTTAACTCCACCCCTAAGGAAGAAAATTTGACCTTTAAAAAATAGTTTCTGCTGGGCACAGTGGCTCATGCCTCTAATCCCAGTACTTTGGGAGGCCAAGGTGGGTGGATCACGAGGTCAAGAGATCGAGACCATCCTGGTCAACATGGTGAAACCCTGTCCCTACTAAAAATACAAAAATTAGCTGGGCATGGTGGCATGTGCCTATAGTCCCAGCTACTCGGGAGGCTGAGGCAGGAGAACTGCTTGAACCCAGGAGGCGGAGGTTGCGGTGAGCCGATATCGTGTCATTGCACTCCAGCCTGGGTAACAAGAGCGAAACTCCGTCTCAAAAAAAAAAAAAAATTTTCTTCGACTTTCTCAGAAATTAAGTTTTTCAGAGTCAGGATCCTTTGTAAATTTGATGAAATAAATTACCGTATATACCTCCACGGCAAAAAAGTAAGTATACACAAATATTTTTGTACAGTGGAGAAATCAGAGAATTCAGGATTTATTAAGCATCTACTATGGGCTTGGTGCTTGGTCTATTTACTGATGAGAATATAGTAAACAAAACAGTGTCCTCATGGAGCTTTCACGTAGTATGAAAGTTACAGGAAATAGACAAGATTCCTTCTTTCAATTTTACGTAAAGAAAAAAGTAGGCCAGTGTAATGCTTATAATCCCAGCATTTTGGAGGCCAAGGCCAGTGGATCACCAGGGATTGGGAGTTCAAGACCAGCCCAGCCAACATGGCAAAACCCCACCAGCACTAGAAATACAAAACAATTAGCCAGGCGTGGTGGCACACACCTGTTGTCCCAGCTACTGGAGAGACTAAGACAGGAGAATCACTTGAACTAAGAAGGCAGAGGTTGCAGTGAGCTGAGACCATGCCACTGCACTCCAGCCTGGGCGACAGAGCAAGACTCCGTTTCAAAAAAAAAAAAAAATTGATCTAGATTCCAAGGAACTACAACTTACACTAGTTTTTCCTACGGAAACCTTAGTCTCCAATGTATTACGACAAGGAGGCAAGAAAACGAACAAGAGGGAGAGAACTAGGACTATGACCACTAAGAGTATATGGAGGGCATTTTACTTTTCCACTGCATCAAACTTTTCTTCTTTTTTTCGAGACAGAGTCTCACTCCATTGCCAGGCTGGAGTACAGTGGCCTGAGCCTGGCTCACTGCAACTTCTGCCCCCCGGGGTTCAAGCAATTCTCCTGCCTCAGCCTCCCAAGTAGCTGGGACTACAGGCACACGCCACCACACCCAGCTAATTTTTGTATTTTTTTTTTTTTTTAGTAGAGACAGAGTTTCACCATGTTGGCCAGGATGGTCTCGATCTCTTGACATGGTGATTCACCTGCTCAGCCTCCCAAAGTGTTGGGATTACACGCGTGAACCACAGCGCCTGGCCATCAAACTTTTCTTCTATTGAAAACCAAGAAGCAGTGAAAAAGGTTTTTAAAAAAACTCTTATTGTTCTGTAAGAATATTCTATTTCTTAAACTTCTCCACAGACACTATTTTTTTTATCACTATTTCCCCTTAGGGATTAGCACGAGAACCATAAAATGAAGAATAAATAGGGATGAAGAAACAGGCACTTCTTAGTGCCTATTAGGTTAAGAATAAAATGAAGACATTTTCAAAAAATGGAAACATCCAAGAAAAAACATTTTCTTCTTTTTTTGAGACAGAGTTTCACTCCTGTTGCCCAGGCTGGAGTGCAGTAGTGCAATCTCGGCTCACTGCAGTCTCCTGGGTTCAAGCAATTCTCCTGCCACAGCCTCCCGAGTAGCTGGGATTACAGGCATGTGCCACAATGCCCAGCTAATTTTGAATTTTTAGTAGAGACGAGGTTTCTCCATGTTGGTCAGGCTGGTCTGGAACTCCCGACCTCAGGTGATCCGCCCACCTCAGCCTCCCAAAGTGCTGGGATTACAGCCATGAGCCACCATGAGCCACCACACTCCGGCTGGG
Source organism: Sapajus apella (assembly GCF_009761245.1). Taxonomy (NCBI): domain Eukaryota; kingdom Metazoa; phylum Chordata; class Mammalia; order Primates; family Cebidae; genus Sapajus; species Sapajus apella. Next base: position 590,854 of record NW_022437135.1, read on the forward strand.
AAAACATTCTATTGCTCATCTCAGAAGACTCATAAGACAGTGAGTATGCTTTAGTAAGAGAATTTTCCGAGCACAGTACTTCAGAAAACCATAGGCTTAGTTCCCTAAACTATGTGCAAATTAAACTGCAGCTTTAAACTTCCTTCTCTGGAAAATCCGCAATGTGACTACTTATTGCAAGGATTCTAGTTTCAGGATATCTATTGACAGGATAAATGGAAACCACTTTTTCTTGTTAGTTATAGGCTTATAAAATGCTACTCTATTCCCCTGGGAATCTTGTGCATTACAAAATTCTTAATACCTACAGACTTGAAGGGATGGCATTCACAAACAAAAAAAACTAAGCAAGTTTCCCAGGACTGATTACACACTTTCAAAACTGATGTGGGTTCACAACTTCCATAACAATTTCTCCCCATAAACTCTGATTGATCTACTAGGGGCCAAACACAGTTAGGCACCGAGGCTCATAAAAAGAGATCCTGCATTTCGCACATTTTTATTTAATTTTATGTTGTAGAGATAACGTCTTGCTCTGTCGCCTAGGATGGACCGCAGTGGGAAGATCATAGCTCACTGCCTCGACCTCCTGGGCTCAAATGCTTCTCCAGCATCGCCCTCCTTAGCACGCGCCACCACGCCCAGCTAATTATTTATTTCTTTTTTTTTTTTTTTTTTTTTTTCCCCGAGTCGGAGTCTTGCTCTGTTGCCCATGCTGGAATGCAATGGCGCCATCTCGGCTCACCACGATCTCCACCTCCCGGGTTCAAGAGATTCTCCTGCCTCAACCTCCTTAGTAGCTGGGACTACAGGGATGCGCCACCACAACCTACTAATTTTGCATTTTTAGTAGAGGCTGGTCTCCAACTCCTGGCCTCGGGTAATCCAACCTCCCTGGCCTCCTAAAGTGCTGGGATTACAAACATGAGCCACAGCGCCCGGCCCCGGCCTGTATTTCACAAATTTTAACATACACATTAGTGGGAGACCAACCATTACAACCCATTACGATAAAGGAGACTCCCCCAAAATAAAGATTAACAGTTCAGGCCAAGCGCTGTGGCTCACGCCTGTAATCCCAACTCTTAGGGAGGCAGAGGCGGGAAGATAGCTTGAGGTCAAGAGTTCGAGAGCTGCCTGGGCAATATGGCGAGACTCTGTTCTCCACAAAAAGGAAAAAAACATAAAGACCAAAAAAAAAAAAAAAAAAAGATTAACAGTTTATAAAAGCCAGGCGCAGTGGCTCACGCCTGTAATCCCAGCACTTTGTGAGGCCTAGGCGGACGGAACACCTGAGGTCAGGAGTTCGAGACCAGCCTGGCCAACATGGTGAAACCTCGCCTCTACTAAAAACACAAAAAATACAAAAATTAGCCGGACGTGGGGCGGGCGCCTGTAATCCCAGCTTCTAGGGAGGCTGAGGCAGGAGAACTGCTTGCACCCGGAAGGCGGAGGTTGCAGTGAGCCGAGATCATTCCACTGCGCTCCAGCCTGGGGCCACAGAGCTGGTGGAAGCAGGTTTCTTTTTCCCGCACGGTTTCTTCCCTATCATCATATGCCTTAAGCACTTCCCTCAGGAGAAAAAAAAGTGACGAGGCTGGTTTCTTTTTTTGAGGCGGCGCGCAGGCAAGCGGGCAGTGCGCGAGACCCGGGCAGAGGTGACAAGGGAGCAGCGGGGCCGATCTCCCTCCTCAGGCCGACCTCTAGGGCCTGGTGACGGGGGGCAAGGGGCCTTCCTGCGGCACCTGGGCGGCTCACGGCCCGCGGCCTCCCCAAGCCGGGCTCCAGCCCACCCTGGACCGGCGCCGCGGCTTCGCGAGACCCAGCCCAGCCCCTCACCTGCTTTTGCACGTCAGCATCGCTGAGAGCCATGGCGAGAGCAACGCTAAGCCGGTGAGCAGCGGGCTGGAGCTGAGGGCTGAAGGGCGAGGTGGGTGGAACGGCAGAGACCGCCCTCGCGCAGAGCTCGGGGTCCTTTATTTTATAACCGCGCTGCCGGTTCCGGCCGGGCGACTGCGCATCCAGCCACATGACCCTTCTTAGCCAATGGGAAGAGAGCGACGTCCAGGAAGTCCCTCCCTGCCGCGGCCTGGGGGGGCGCGCGCTCGGGCGGTTACGCCTGGGGTTCCGCCTACGCAGCTGGCTCGTGACCTGACCTGGGTGTTTTCCTGGGGTCCTGGGTGGGAGGAAGAAAAGATGAGGAGTTCCTCTATCTGAAATCAGTCGAGCTGTTTATAGGAGTACTGATTAGGTATATTGGAGGATGCGCCTTTACTGAACTGTTTCTCATAATTACACAGTGTTATGGGTGTAGGGGAGGAAGATCACAGAGGTCCAATGTCATTTTATTAATGCCAATCAAGGGTACATGATTTTTGGCTGGGTGTGGTGGCCCACGCCTGCAATCCTGGCACTTTGGGGAACCGAGGCGGGTGTATCGCTTGACCTCGAGTTCGAGACCAGCCTGGACAACATACAAACCCAGTCTCGACCAAAAACAAAAAAAAGAGTGGAGGGCGGTATCATGATTTCCGACTCCTTATTCAACCATGATTCCATGGATAAAGTAGGATTTGTAGGTTTCTCCACTCTCAAGTTACTCTTTTAGCCTAAAGCCCACACTTAGGGAGTGGGGAGCTATGCATGACCTCCTTATTAGGGTGATTCAGCTACATAATTTATTTGGAACTTCCCTGAAATAGTCTATATTTTTCAACAGCCTTCCCAGGTCCCATTTAGAGGAATATTAGGGCAGAATCCCCTCCAAACTCATTTGCTTTTTGTTTGGATTTACCTCAAGCCCCCGTTTTTTTCCTCAAACTCCCAAAGGCAAAAACTTTTGAAAATTCCTCTATCTTTAGGATAGACTGACTTCTAATAGTAGAATAAGGGGCCAAATCCCACACCCACTTTTTTCTGGCTTATGTTTTTTTTTCTGGCTTTGATCTGGCTTACGTTTCTAAACCATTTCTCAGCCTATGCAGATCATTTTTATTTATTTATTTGAGACGAAATCTCACTCTGTCACCTAGGCTGGAGTGCAGTGGCGCGATCTCGGCTCACTGCAACCTACACCTCCCAGGTTCAAGCAATTCTCCTGTCTCAGCCTCCCTAGTAGCTGGGATTACAGGCATGCGCTACCACACCTGGCTGATTTTTGTATTTTTAGTAGAGACAGGGTTTTACCACGTTGGCCAGGCTGGTCTCAAACTCCTGGCCTCAGGTGATCCACCCACGCTGGCCTCCCCAAAGTGCTGGGATTACAGGTGTGAGCCACCATGCCCAGCCATGTGTGATAATCTCTCTGATTTTTTTTTTTGAGACCTCATCTCTACAAAAAAACATAAAAAATTATCTAGCTAATTGGTGTTGGCAGGTGCCTGTAGTCACAGGCACATACATGGGAGGCTGAGGTGGGAGGATCAATCACTTGAGCCAAGGAAGTAGAGGTTGCAGTGAGCCAAGATTGGACCACTGCACTCCCGCCTGGGCAACACAGTGAGACCCTGTTTAAAACACAGACACACACACACACGTGGCCTGGCCTTACTCTACCATTTTTTTTTCTTTTTTTTTTTTTTAAGACAGAGTCTCGCTCTGTTGCCAGGCTGGAGTGGTGCAGTTGCTCGATCTCGGCTCACTGCAACCTCCCGGGATCAGGTTATTCTCCTCCCTCAGCCTCCTGAATGGCTGGGACTACAGGCGTATACCACCTTGCCCAGCTAATTTTTGTATTTTTAGTAGAGACGGGGTTTCATCATGTTGGCCAGGATGGTCTCAATCTCTTGACCTTGTGATCCGCCCACCTGGGCCTCCCAAAATGCTGGGATTACAGGCATGAGCCACTGTGCCTGGCTGCAGTTTACTTATTTTTATTTTGAGACATTAGAAAATATGTAAAAACACAAAAAATAATTTAAATATTCCCATGCCATGTACCACTACACAAAATTAACAATTAACATTTGTCACATTTACTTCAAGACTTCATTTGAAAAATAAATCATAGACATAGTTACTACCCCCTTTTGCGACACCTATTCCTCCCCCATGTTAGTTCCTCTTTAAAACTCCATTTTTTGCAGTTTTGCTGATTCACCAATGAACAGGCCAGGTCCTGTCTGAAAAGAATGTGGTAAGCTTTACAGAGATAACCTCTGGAGGGAAAAAGTTGTTATGAGTACATGCAAAAATGAGCAGGTTGGTAGCTTTCCAAATCCAATTTTCTCCTACGCTGTTAGGTCTTGTGGAGACACTTTAAAACATTTTCAGCGAGGTTGCAAAAGAAACTCCACTCCTAGATAAGCCTATTTGTGGCTTCACCAAAATCACTGGCCTAGATTCCTTTCAGGTTAGTCAGAATGAGATCCTTCCCGTGCTCTCACCTACTCCCGGGCTGGTTGACTAGATACGGAGTCAGCTGGTTAAATAAGTGAGCTCTTTAGTTTGCTCAGGAGGACGCAGTGGGAAAGACAAGAAGTAAATTCAATCAGCAGTCTTTCAATGTTGAGCAAATACTTTGAAAAGGAGAAAACAAAATGTAGCCAAAAACCCTAACTCTAATTTAGGTGCCTGCACTTTTTGCCCCTTTCCAGCATTAAGTCCGTTGCCAATTTACAACCCTGTCATGGCTTCCGCTTGCTCCTAAAGCCTTCCATGCTGGCTCTAGATGAGACCACTGGATCTGGCCCTGTGTACTTGCTTGCCCTCATTACCCCTCCTCCCTCTGCAAGCTGCCTCAAAGCTTTACTGGATTCCTTTCTGTTTTTTGAAAACATCAAGTTTTCTGCCTAGGAAGTTCTTTTCTTCCACTTACCCCTTAACTTGTTTTTCATCCTTTAGGTCTCAAAATGTCTTGGGGGAGAGTTTTCCTGGCCACCCTCTTACCTTCTCTATTCCAGCCCCTTGTCTGTTTCAGGACATGCCACCATCTTCAATTGTTTTTGCTTTTTTTCTGTTTTAATGTTTTTCTTTTCTGGTTTTCCAACTAACACGTTAACTTCGCAAGAGGGACCACATCATCTGATTTACTCATCATTGCTTTTGCCAGCATCCAGCACACTGCCTGGTTAATGGCAGGCATTCAATAAACAACTGATCGCCCAGACATCATGGCTGACACCTGTAATCCCAGCACTTCAGGAGCCTGAGGCAGTTGGATCACTTGAGTTTGAGACAAGCTTGGGCAACATAGTGGGACATCTGCCTCTACAAAAAAAAAAAAAAAAAAAAATTAAATAAATTAGCCAGGCATGCTGGTGCACACCTGTAGTCAATGCTACTTGGGAGGATGAGGCCAGAGGATTGCTTGAGCCTGGGAAGTCAAGGCTAGAGTAAGCAATGGAAGTACACTCTGTCTCAAAAGGAAAAAAAAAAAAGAGCAAGAAACAACTGATGAATGGAAATAAATAAAATGAGTAGAGTCTAGCTTAGAGTCTATAACCACACGAGGCTGTAAGCTAGAGATCTGTAAAACCTATTAAAATCTGTCCAAAGCCCCCCCCAAAACTGACCAGGTGCAGTGGCTATGCCTATAATCCCAGAACTTCAGGAGGCCAAGGCAGGAGGATCACTTGAGGCCACGAGTTCAAGACCAGCCTGGACAACATCGCAAAATGCTATCTCTACCAAAAAAAAAAAAAAAAAAAAATTAAATAAGGCCTGGAGTGGTGGCACATGCCTGTAATCCCAGCACTTTGGGAGGCCAACATGGGCGGAGCACAAGGTCAAGAGATCGAGACCATCCTGGCCAACATGATGAAACCCCGTCTCTACTAAAAATACAAAAATTAGCTGGGTGTGATGGCAGGTGCCTGCAATCCCAGCTACTCGGGAGGCTGAGGCAGGAGAATTGCTTGAACCTGGGAGGTGGAGGTTGCAGTGAACCAAGATGGTGCCACTGCACTCCAGCCTGGTGACAGAGTAGGACTCTGTCTCAAAAATAAAATAAAATAAACTCCTCCAGGTTAGATGTGGTGGCTCATGCCTGTAATCCCAGCACTTTGGGAGGCTGAGGCAGGTGGATCACCTGAGGTCAGGGTTCAAAACCAGCCTAGCCAACATGTTGAAACCCCATCTCTACTAATAATACAAAAAATTAGCCGGGTGTGGTGTCGTGCACTTGTAATCCCAGCTACTCAGGAGGCTGAGGCAGGAGAATCACTTGAACCTGGGAGGTGGAGGTTGTAGTGAGCCAAGATTGCACCACTGTACTCCAGCCTGGGTGATAGAGTAAGACTCCGTTTCAAAAACAAAAACAAAAACTCCAAATAACAAAAATTGTTGTGATTAAAGTCAATTTCTATAAAAGAACTATATTATTTTATGCAATTTGCTGAAAAGATGCTCTCTTTCCTTATTGAAATCCCTTAGCACTTCTGTTAAAAATTTGTTAACAATTCTGGGTTTTCTGTTCTGTTCCATTGACTTGTATGTCTAGTCTCAAAAGATACATTTAAAAAAATAAAATAGGCCGGGCGCGGTGGCTCAAGCCTGTAATCCCAGCACTTTGGGAGGCCGAGGCGGGTGGATCACGAGGTCAAGAGATCGAGACCATCCTGGTCAACATGGTGAAACCCCGTCTCTACTAAAAATACAAAAAAATTAGCTGGGCATGGTGGTGTGTGCCTGTAATCCCAGCTACTCAGGAGGCTGAGGCAGGAGAATTGCCTGAACCCAGGAGGCGGAGGTTGTGGTGAGCCGAGATCGCGCCATTGCATTCCAGCCTGGGTAACAAGAGTGAAACTCCGTCTCAAAAAAAAAAATAAATAAAAAATAAATAATAAAATAAAATAAAAAAGGGAAGGCCAGGAGCTTTAGGAGGCCAAGATAGGAGGATTGCTTGACTAGAAGTCTGTGAGCAGCCTGGGCAACAGAGCCAGACCCATCTCTACAGACATTTTTAAAAAATTAGTCACGGCCGGGCGCGGTGGTCATGCCTGTCCCAGCACTTTGGGAAGCTTAGGTAAGGCGGATCACGAGGTCAAGAGACAGAGACCATCCTGGCTACATGGTGAAACCCTGTCTCTACCGAAAATAAAAAATATTAGCTGGGTGTGGTGGCGTGCACCTGTAGTCCCAGTTACTCAGGAGGCTGAGGCAGGAGACTTGCTTGAACCCGGGAGGTGGAGGTTGCAGTGAGCCGAGATCGCACCACTGCACTGCAGCCTGGCGCCTGGTGACAGAGCGAGACTCTGTCTGAAAACAAACAAACAAAAAATTAGTCATGTGTGGCTGGGCGCAGTGGCTCCTGCCTGTAATCACAGCACTTTGGGAGGCCAAGGTGGGCAGATCCTGAAGTCAGGAGATCAAGACCATCGTGGCCGATATGGTGAAACGCTGTTTCTACTAAAAATACAAAGAATTAGCCAAGCATGGGGAATGTGCCTGTAGTCCCAGCTACACGGGAGGCTGAGGCAGGAGAATTCCTTGAACCTAGGAAGCAGAGGTTGCAGTGAGCCAAGATCGTGCCACCACACTCCAGCATGGGCGATAGTGCATGACTCCGTCTCAAAAAAAAAAAAAAATATATATATATATATATACACATACATACATATATATATATATAAATTAGCCAAGTGTGGTGGCACAAGCCTATGGTCCTTGATACTTGGAAGGCTGAGGTGCAACCATTGTGAGCCCAGGAGGTCAAGGATGCAGTCAGGTGTGATTGTACTGCTGCACTCCAGGCTGGCCAACAGAGCAATCCCTTGTCTCTAAAAAAATAAATAAATAAGGCACCTGGTCGCGGTGGCTAAGGCCTGTAATCCCAGCACTTTGGGAGGCCGAGGCGGGCAGATAATGAGGTCAGGAGTTCAGGACCAGACTGGCCAACATGGTGAAACCAAGTCTCGGCTAAAAATACAAAAAATACTAAAAATACAAAAATATAAAAATTATTGCTTTGCTTTTTATACACTGAGATTTGTAGAAAAAAGAAAAAGAAAAAAATACAAAAATTAGCTGGGCATGGTGGCTCGTGCCTGTAATCCCAGCTACTTGGGAGGCTAAGGTAGGAGAATTACTTGAACCGGGACCTGGGAGGCAGAGGTTACAGTGAGCCAAGATTTCACCACTGCACTCCAGCCTGGGCTACAGAGCGAGACTCCATCTCACAAACATAAATAAATAAATAAATAAATAAATAAATAAATAAGGCTGGGCATGGTGACTCACCACTGTAATCCTAGCACTTTGGGAGGCTGAGATGGGTGGGCCACCTGAGGCCAGGAGTTGGAGACCAGCCTGGCCAACGTGGCAAAACCCCATCTCTACTAAAAATACAAAAAAAGAAAAAGAAATTAGCCAGGTATGGTGGCAGCCGCCTGTAATCCTAGCTACTCAGGAGGCTGAGGCAGGAGAATCGCTTGAACCAGGGAGGCAGAGACTGCAGTGAACCTAGATTGTGCCATTGAACTCCAGCCTGGGCAACAAAAGCAAAACTCCATCTCAATAAATAAATAAATAAATAAATAGTAAGCCCGGTGCAGCGGCTCGTGCCTGTAATTTTAGCACTTTGGGAGGCTGAGGCGGCGGATCATGAGGTCAGGAGTTCAAGACCAGCCTGGCCAACATGGTGTAACCTCGTCTCTACTAAAAACACAAAAACTGGCCGGTCATGGTCCCAGCTACTCAGGAGGTTGAGGCAGGAGAATCACTTGAACCCAGGAGGTGGAGGTTGCAGTGAGGCGAGATCCTGCCACCGCATTCCAGCCTGGGCCAACGAGAGCTTGGGCTCGGGGGCTCACGCCTGTAATCCCAGCACTTCGGGAGGCTGAGGCGGCGGATCACGACGCCAGGAGTTGGAGATCAGCCTGACTAACATGGTGAAACCCTGTCTCTACCAAAAGAATGCCAAAATTAGCCAGGCATGGTGGCACGCGCCAGCTACTCAGGGGGCTGAGGCAGGGGAATCGCTTGAACCCAGGAGGCGGAGGTTGCAGTGAGCCACGATCACACCACTGCACTCCAGCCTGGGCAACAGAGCCAGACACCATCTCAAAAAATAAATAAATGGCTGGGTGCGGTGGCTCATGCCTGTAATCCCAGCACTTTGGGAGGCCTAGGAGGGTAGATTACGAGGTCAAGAGATTGACACCATCCTGGCCAACATGGTGAAACCCTGTTTCTACTAAAAATACAAAAAAAATTAGCCGCGTGTTGGCACGTGCCTGTAGTCCCAGCTACTCGGGAGGCTGAGGCGGAAGAATCGCTTGAACCTGGGAGGCGGAGGTTGCAGCGAGCTGAGACTGCGCCACTGTGCTCCAGTCTGACAACAGAGCAAGACTCCATCTCAAAAAAAATAAATAAATAAAAATAAATAAATAAAATAAAGGCAAAGACTGAAAGTATTGTGAAATTAACTGAAGTATGTATCAAATTGGTAACATAACTAGCCCCCCAAATAAATTATTTCATGTGACATTTTTGAAAGTTTTTTGAGGTAAAGTTTATATACACTAAACTGCATAGACCTTAAAAGTAAAATTACGATTGGGTGCAGTGGCCCCCGCCTGTAATCCCAGTACTTTGGGAGGCTGAGGCAGGCGGATCTCTTTTTTTTTTTCTTTTTCTTTTTTTTTAAGATGGGGTTTCACCATGTTGGCCACCAGGATGGTCTTAACCTTGTGATCCGCCCACCTTGGCCTCCCAAAGTGCTGGGATTATGAGTGTGAGCTACAGCCCCCAGCCAGGCGTATCTCTTGAGGTCAGGAGTTCCAGACCAGCCTGGCCAACATGGTGAAACCTGGTCTCTACTTAAAAAAAAAAAAAAAAAAAGCCGGGCGCGGTGGCTCACGCCTATAATCCCAGCACTTTGGGAGGCCGAGGCGGGTGGATCACGAGGTCAAGAGATCGAGACCATCCTGGTCAACACGGTGAAACCCCGTCTCTACTAAAAAAAATACAAAAAATTAGCTGGGCATGGTGGCGCGTGCCTGTAATCCCAGCTACTGAGGAGGTTGAGGCAGGAGAATTGCCTGAACCCAGGAGGCGGAGGTTGCGGTGAGCCGAGATCGCGCCATTGCACTCCAGCCTGGGTAACAAGAACGAAACTCGGTCCCCCCAAAAAAAAAAAAAAAAAAAAAAAATTAGCTGGGTGTGGTGGTGGGCATCTGTGATCCCAGCTACTCGGGAGGCTACGGCAGGAAAATTGCTTGAACTCAGGAGGCGGAAGTTGCAGTGAGCCGAGATTGTGCTTCTGCACTCCAGCCTGTATGACAGAACAAGACTCTGTCTCAAAAAAAATAGAATTAGATGAGTTCTGATGGATGTTTATACCTTCGTGATCACCAGTCAAATACAGGATATTTCTATCACCCCAGCAAGTTCCCTCCTGTCCCATTCCAGTCAACCCCACACCCACTCTGACCCAGGCCACCCTGTGCAGACTTCTACCATCATTGATTAATTTTTCCTGCACCTGAAATCCCAGTACTTTGGGAGGCCGAGGTGGGTGGATCATGAGGTCAGGAGTTCAAGACCAGCCTGGCCAACATGGTGAAACCCTGTCTCTACTAAAAAATACAAAAATTAGCTGGACATGGTGGCTCATGCCTGTAATCCCAGCTACTTGGGAGGCTGAGGTAGGAGAATTCCCTGAACCCCACCCAGGAGCCGGAAGTTGCAGTGAGCTGAAATTGCGTTACTGTACTCCAGCCTGGGCTACAGAGCAAGACTCCATCTCAAAAATAAATATGGAATTACAAAGTATGCCCATTTTTTGTTTTTCTTTTTTTCTTTGAGACAGAGTTTTGCTCTTGTTGCCCAGGCTGGAGTGCAGTGGTGGGATCTCGGCTCACTGCAACCTCCACCTCCCAGGTTCAAGCAATTCTCCTGCCTCAGGCTCTCAAGTAGCTGGGATTATAGTCAGGTGCCTGGCTAATTGTGTATTTTTAGTAGAGATGGGTTTTCTCCATGTTGGTCAGGCTGGTCTGGAACTCCCGACCTCAGGCAATCCGCCCGACCTCAGGCTGGTCTGGAACTCCTGACCTGAGGTGAATCCCAAAGTGCTGGGATTACAGGAATGAGTTACTGCGCCGGGCCTCGAAGTTTTGTTCTTGTTGCCCAGGCTGGAGTGCAATGGCAAGATCTTGGCTCACTGTAACCTCCACCTCCCGGGCTCAAGCGATTCTCTTGCCTCAACCTCCCAAGTAGCTGGGATTACAGGTGCATGCTACCACATCCGGATAATTTTTTGTATTTTTAGCAGACACCAGGTTTTCACCATGTTGGCCAGGCAGGTCTCGAACTCCTGACCTCAAGTGATCCACCCACCTTGGCTTCCCAAGGTGCTGAGATTACTGGAGTGAGCTACAGTCCCTAGTTTTATTCTTCGTTTTTCTTTTGCTCAACAGAATGTTTGAGATTAGTGTTATTGTCATATATATCGAACAGTTCATTTTTGTTTCATTGCTGAGTAATTTCCATCTTGTGAATATATCTACACTTCAGAAAGTCAATGTCACATTAAAAAGACCAGGAGAGTCAGCCGGGTGAGGAAGCTCACAACTGTAATCGCAGCACTTTGAGAGGTCGAAGTGGGTGGATCACCCATGGTCAGGAATTCCAGACCAGCCTGACCAACAAAGTCAAATCCGGTCTCTACTAAAAATACAAAAATTCGCTGGGGGGAGTGGCGGACACCTGTAATCCCAGCTACTTGGGAAGCTGAGGCAGAAGAATCACTTGAACCTGGGAGGTGGAGGTTGCGGTGAGCCAAGATGGTACCACTGTACTCCAGCCTGGTGAGAGAGAGAGAGACTCTGTCTCAAAAAAAAAAAAAAAAAGTAACAAAGACCAGGAGACTCATAAAAGATTAGTCAAAATTCAGTCAGTGTGTGAACTTAGATCCTGGCCTAAAATTTTAAAAGTCAAAAAAATATGAAATACATGATTTGGACAACTGGGGAAATTTAAATATGGGCTTATTAATAGGTATTATGTTTGTTTTTTTTTACAAATTCGCGATTACAGACGTGAGCCACTGCGCCCAGCCTGTACTATTAGTTTTCCAAGGTCACTAAGCCTTTCCTTTGCAAAACTTTATGTATCAATTAATGGCACCAACCTTTTTTCAGTCACTCGGGCTTAAAAAGCATCCTGTGGCACTAGCCCCACAATAGCAGTTCAACGCTTTAATCACTTTATTTAGAATAGCTTTCTTGAGGCCGGGTGCAGTGGCTCACGCTTGTAATCCAGAACTTTGGGAGGCCAAGGCGGTGGATCATGAGGTCAGGAGTTCGTGGACCAGCCTAGCCAACAAGGTGATATCCCGTCTCTACTAAAAATACAAAACTTAGCCGGGCGTGGTGGCGTGCACCTGTAATCCCAGCTGCTCGTGAGCCTGAGGCAGGAGAATCGCAGAATCGCGTAAACCTGGGAGGCGGAGGTTGCAGTGAGCCGAGATCGCGCCATTGCACTCCAGCCTGGGCGAAAGTGCCAGGCTGCGAGTCAGAAAAAAACAAACCAAAAAAAACTTTGTTGAAATATAGATTTCATACTATACAATTCACCTGTAACGTACAATTAATAGTTTTCAGTATTTCAGAGCCGTGCAACCGTCACGCCAAAAGAAACCCTGTACCCACTGGCAGTCACTCCCCATAAGGATTTTATCACTGCTGATCTGGCTCCGTCTTCTGACTCCTTCTTGCCAATGCCCTCCTTGTTCCAATTCGGTACACACGCCACAGGTAATTTGATCTTCCTAAAAACACACTGTATCTCCTCTCCTAGTTACCTTCCGTGACTCCTGCAAAGAACTCTTGGATTCAAGTAAACAAACATCCATTAACACAAGTATGTTCCAGGCGCCATGGTAGGTACTGCTGGGAAAAACGTACTACTACCGTTAAGATTTCCTTCTTGCTGTGGCGCCTCTGCTCAGGCAGTTCCCTTCGCCCTAGGACGCCCTCTCTACACGACCCACTACGTCCCCTCCCCGGAATTCCTTCCCAACCCTCAAGGACCATCTGCCCAACTAGCTGCGTACCCCGCAGCTGTCGTGACTGTGTAGACACTTATTCGATCCGCTCCCTTGCAAGCACTTGAAACTCAGTACATGTTTGCGGAACTGAACACAGCAAGTGCATGCAGCAAGGCATCTTTTCCCGCAATCGCCAGCCCTTCAAGCTCCAACACTGCGACCGCACGGTCACAACCCCAACCCCTCGACTCCGGAAGTGACTGAGGAAACGGAACTTCCGTAACGTCAGCAGTCACAGATTTGAGCGGGCTAGGAGGGTTTGGCTCTTCAGGTCACGTCTGCGCGGAGAGACCTCCAGGCCTCAGTGGTTCGTGTTTCCGCTCCAGTACCTGCTCCGCCCCTTCCGGCTCTCTGGCGCCCTGGGCCCGCCCCGACGCCGGCCGTGACGAAGGCACGCTGGGGTGACCTCACCCTCCAACATGGCGGCGGCGGTAGATTAGGGCCGCGGGTCGGAGCAGTAGCCGCCGCTGGGAGACCCTGTCGGAAGCAACCGCTGCCGCCGCCTCTTTCACCTCTTCTGGGGCAGGGGCCAGGGCCAGGTGAGGGCAGTGGGGCTCCAGGAAGGCTGAGCTGGGTGAGGAGGCGGTTTTCACCTGGGTAGGAAGGTGCCCAGAGACCGTATCGAGCCACCGACTCCCCAGTGGTTCCGACGACGCGTGAGTGTGAGTGTGTCTGTCTACATCGGTGCTCCTTCGCCCGAAGGTGCTCGGAGCCTAGGGGTCCGCTTCACCGTGACCGGAGCTGGCCGCGCGGCCCCGCCGCTGAGCAGGCGTCTCCGGGCGTGGGCTGCCGGAGGCGGAGGACTCGGCTCTGGCTCCACGCCGCTGTCCTTCCCCGGACTGCTTCACGTGGAAAGCCCGGGTCCATTTTAGGGCTAGGCTGGGGAACGGTGACTTCTTTTTGGTTGAGGGAAAGGTTTTCATGCGATTCACTTAGAAAGAACACTTGAATATGAGCTTTGTCAGTCTTAGTGGTTTCTTCTCAGAGATTGCTAGAAGTCTTGTTTCTTAACCTTAATTCACTGCTGTTTTCACACCCATTATTTTTTCAGGAAAAACTGCTTTCTTGCCCTTGGAGGCAAAACAGTTCACACGGAGTCATTTTTCCCCTTTGATTTATCCTCCCACCATTCTGTAAAGATCCTGTTTCTTGCCTCATGACTGACTTTTTGAGGGGAGGCTCTAACCCAGCGTTGAAAATCGGACGATCTGGTCAGTTGTTCACATGCTGTTGGCTGATAGCTTTGGTTAGCCCCTAGCCACTCCCTGCACAAGTGTTTGTTTATCCAAAATAGCTATCTCACTGTCTCCGTTTAGAAGTTGTGAACTAAGCTGACAGCTCTCCTTCCTCACTTTTTTTCTTTTTTGTTACGTAAAACAAAACAAAAACTTTTTTGGCAAAATTGTAAGATTTCCCCTGGAGGTTTAGTATAAACCAGAATGTTGCTCTCTGCTCTGACTTGTGTGACCTTGGGTGGGTTGCCACACCCTTCGGATATCTTCTTTTTTTTTTTTCGTTTTGAGACTTGAGTTTCCCTCTTGTTTGCCCAGGCTGGAGTGCAATGGCACCATCTCGGCTCACTGCAACCTCTGCCCGCTGGGTTCAAGCGATTCTCCTGCCTCAGCCTCCGGGGTAGCTGGGATTACAGGCATATGCCAGCCACCACGCCCGGCTAATTTTTTGTGTGTGTGTGTGTGTGTTTTTTTTTTTTTCAAAAAAAAAAAAAAAAAAAAAAAAAAACTTGTTTCTCCGAGCGCCAGCGGCTCGCGGCGTGCGCGCGCCGGCCGGGCTTTTTGTAGTTTTAGTAGAGACAAGGTTTCACCATGTTGGTTAGGATGGCCTCGAACTCCCGACCTCAGGTGATCCTCCCGCCTCGGCCTCCCAAAGTGCTGGGATTACAGGTGTGAGCCACCACACTGGGTGATACCTTTTTTTTTTTTTTTTTTTTTTTTTTGAGACAGAGACTTGCTCTGTTGCTAGGGTGGAGTGTAGTGGCGCGATCTCGGCTCACTGCAACCTCCGCCTTCTGGGTTCCAACAATTCCCCTGCTTCAGTTTCCCGAGTGGCTGGGATGGCTAGGTTTTTTGTTTTTGTTTTTTTCTGCATTTTAGTAGAGACGGGGTTTCACCATGTTGGCCAGGAAGGTCTTGATCTCCTGACCTTTTGATCCACCCGTCTCTGCCTCCCAAAGTGCTGGGATTACAGGCGTGAGCCACTGCACCCAGCCACCTTTTTTTTTTAACTGCCCCCCCCCCCCCCCCCACAACGATTCATTTTCATTTTTACACCCCCCCCCCCCCCCCCACACACACAAATGAAGTATTCTTCATTTGGTACTAGGGAGTTAAGGGTTTTGAAAATCTTTTTGCTCTGAATGGTCGGGTACTATTGTGTATTTTTTTTGTGTATTCAAATGACTCATTTTCTTATGTGGAAGAGTATATTCAGTAGTTGGATTCACTTTTTATTTTATTTTATTTTAAGCTGTCTCCTACAGGAAGGACCAGTACTTGAATTCAATTGAAAGATGTGTAAGGCTGTATCCAACAGTCTTGTAAACAGACTTGTGTTTACCAGCACATAATCAATATTTATTAAATATCACACACACACTAAGCTTTTAGGACAAGTGGTTTGCAAAGTAATATTATTAAAAAAATTTTTTTTGGCTATATGTGATGACTCACACCTGTAATCCCAGCAGTTTAGGAGGCCCGGGCAGGATTGCTTGAACCCAGGAGCTCCAGACCATCCGAGGCAACATGAGGATTGTTTGAACCCAGGAGTTCTAGACCAGCCCGGGTAACATAAGGAGACCTTGTCTTCACAAAAAATTAAAAAAAAAAAAAAAAAAAAAAAATTAAAATTGTCAGGCACAGTGGCTCATGCCTCTAATCCCAGCACTTTGGGAGGCCAAGGCAGGTGGATCACGAGGTCAAGAGATCGAGACTATCCTGGCCAATATGGTGAAACCCCGTCTCTACTAAAAGTACAAAAAAATTAGCTGGCCGGGCGCGGTGGCTCAAGCCTGTAATCCCAGCACTTTGGGAGGCTGAGGCGGGTGGATCACGAGATCGAGACCATCCTGGTCAACATGGTGAAACCCCGTCTCTACTAAACTACAAAAAATTAGCTGGGCATGGTGGTGCGCGCCTGTAATCCCAGCTACTCAGGAGGCTGAGGCAGGAGAATTGCGTGAACCCAGGAGGCGAAGGTTGCGGTGAGCCGAGATCGCGCCATTGCACTCCAGCCTGGGTAACATGAGTGAAACTCCGTCTCAAAAAAAACAAAAAACAAAAAACAAAAAAATTAGCTGGGCGTGGTGGTTCGTGCCTGTAGTCCCAGATACTCGGGAGGCTGAGGCAGGAGAGTTGCTTGAAACCGGAAAACAGAAGTTGCAATGAGCCGGAATTGCATTACTGCACTCCAGTCTGGCGATAGAGGGAGACTCTGTCTCAAAAACAAAAAAACGGCATGGGTCCCAGCTACTCAGCAGACTGAGGCGGGAGGGAGGATTGTTTGAGTCTGGGAGATCAAAGTTGCTGTATGTTGTGACTGTGCCACTGCGCTTCAGCCTGGGTGATGGAGACCCTGCCTAAAAATATATATATGTATTTGTTATTAAATACACACATATATATATGTTTTTTATTATCAAATACTTTAGGCATAAAAAACACAAGTTTTAAACTTTCACTTAGTAGTTCCAGTCTGCATTTATTTTTTTTCAGACAGGATTTTGATTTGTATCTTATTCCAAATAAATGGCCACCAAGTGTTCTTGTTTAACATATATACAGAATGGGGGTGGGTGCTGTTCTCAGTCGTTGCTTTTTTTTTTCTCTTTTTTTCCTCAGACAGTAATGTGCCAATGAGCCCATGAGGCAACAAGGCTTTAGGGAGGCGTGTGTCGTACATTAGCATGAAAACCTAGTCCTCTTGTTTATGAACCACAAAGGAATCAGAGTAGCTGATTGTTTTAACAGCTTTACTGAAATATAATTAACATGCCATACAACTCAGCAATTGTACAATTCAGTGCTTGTTAGTATATTCACAGAGTTGTGCAGCCAACACCACAATCATTTTCATCACCTCGAAAAGAGACTCGCATACTCATTAGCAGTCATTCTTTATCACTGGTCCGCATACCCCCACCCTCAGGCAACCACTGATCTACTTTCTGACTCTACGGAGTTGCCTATTCTGGAGATTTCACATAAATGGGATCATATAATATGTGGCATTTTGTGTCTGGCTTTTTTTTTTTTTTTCTGTTTCTTAGTTGAAGTCTTGCTCTGTTGCCCAGGCTGGAGTGCAGTGGTACAGTCTCGGCTCACTGCCTCCACCTCCTGGGTTCAAGCGTTTCTGCTAACTCAGCCTCCTGAGTAGCTGGGAATACAGGCTCGAGCCACCTCACCCGGCTAACTTTTGTGGGGGTTTTTTTGTTTTTTTTTTTTTTTAATGGGGTTTCACCATGTTGGTCAGGCTGGTCTTGAACTCCCGACCTCAGGTGAGCCTTGGCCTCCAAAGTGTTTGGATTACAGGCGCGAGCCACCACGCCCGGCCAATTTTTGTGTTTTTAGCAGAGACGGAGTTTTACCATGTTGGCCAGGCTGGTCCCTCTCCAGACCACAGGTGATCCACCCACGTCAGCCTCCCAAAGTGCTGGGATTACAAGCATGAGCCCTCATGCCTGGCCTATCTGGCTTCTTTCACTTAGCATAATGTTTTCAGAGTTTATCTAAGAGGTAGAATGTATTAGTACTTCATTGCAATTTATTGCCGCATTATATTCCATTGTGTGGACACCACATTTTAAAAATCAGTTGGGCCGGGCGTGGTGGCTTACGCCTGTAATCCCAGCACTTTGGGAAGCCAAGGCAGGTACATCACCAGGTCAGGAGATCAAGAGCTTCCTGGCCAACATGGTGAAACCCTGTCTTTACTAAAAATGCAAAAAATTAGCCAGGCATGGTGGTGCATGTCTGTAGTCCCAGCTACTCCAGAGGCTGAGGCAGGGGAATCCCTTGAACCTGGGAGGCAGAGGTTGCAGTGAGCCAAGATTGCACCACTGCACTCCAGCCTGGTGACAGAGTGAGACTCTGTCTCAAAAAGAAAATCAATTGAGGCCGGGCGCGGTGGCTCAAGCCTGTAATCCCAGCACTTTGGGAGGCCGAGGCGGGTGGATCACGAGGTCAAGAGATCGAGACCATCCTGGTCAACATGGTGAAACCCCGTCTCTACCAAAAATACGAAAAATTAGCTGGGCATGGTGGTGCGTGCCTGTAATCCCAGCTACTCAGGAGGCTGAGGCAGGAGAATGCCTGAACCCAGGAGGCGGAGGTTGCGGTGAGCCGAGATCGCGCCATTG
>NW_022437135.1:609618-616262 GCF_009761245.1 Sapajus apella
GGAGGCAGGAGAATTGCCTGAACCCAGGAGGCGGAGGTTGCGGTGAGCCGAGATCGCGCCATTGCACTCCAGCCTGGGTAACATGAGTGAAACTCCGTCTCAAAAAAAAAAAAAAAAAAATCAATTGATGGGCAGTTTTTATTTATTTATTTTTTGAGAAGGAGTTCGCTCTTGTTGCCCAGGCTGGAGTGCCATGATGTCTCACCTCAGCATCCACTTCCTGGATTCAAGCGATTCTCCTGCCTCAGCTTCCCAAGTAGCTGGGATCACAGGCATGTGCCACCACACCTGGCTGATTTTGTATTTTTATTAGAGATGGGGTTTCTTTCTTCATGTTGGTCAGGCTGGTCTCGAACTTCTGACCTCAAGTGATCTGCCTGCCTCGGCCTCCCAAAGTGCTGGGATCACAGGCGTGAGCTACCGCGCCTGGGCATTTCATAGGTTTTTTTTTTTTTTTTTTTTTTTTGAGATGGAGTTTTGCTCTTGTTGTTTAGGTTGAAGTGCAACCTCTGCCTTCCAGGTTCACGTGATTCTCCTGCCTCAGTTTCCTGAGTAGCTGGGATTACAGGCATGCGCCACCATGCCCAGTTAATTTGTTGTATTTTTAGTAGAGATGGGATTTCTCCATGTTGGTCAGGCTGGTCTGGAATTGCTGACCTCAAGTGATCCTCCCACCTTGGCCTCCCAAACTGCTGGGATTACAGATATTAGCCACCGCCCCTGGCCTATAATATCTTTCAGGAGTATTTTACCTCCTTTCTTTCAGAGAAAGTCCTAGAATTTAATAGGAGCTGGTAAAGCATGGATTAGAGAAAAGATAGGGGCTCATGTTAACTTGTGGAACTTAAAAAAAATTTCCTGTTCAAGCCACCAGTGAGTCATGAAACTAAAGCGCTGATAGCTAAGAAACTTTATTAATGTTTTTCTTTTGTTGTGTTGTTATTGTTTGCTAATTTTTTTTTTTTTACACAGTGTCTTGCTCTGTGGCCGGGCTGGAGTGCAGTAGTGAGATCTCGGCTCGCTGCAGCCTATGCCTCCTGGTTCAAGTGATTCCCCTGCCTCAGCCTCCCAAATAGCTGGACTACAGGAGCCTGCCATCATGCCTCGCTAATTTTTGTATTTTTAGTAGAGACGTTGTTTCACCATGTTGGCCAGGATAATCTCCGTCTCTTGACATTGTGATCCACCTACCTTGGCCTCCCAAAGTGCTGGGATTACAGGCATGAGCCACTGTGCCCAGCCCGTTCACTTTTTTTTTTTTTTTTTTTTTCTGAGGCCAAGTCTTGCTCTGTTGCCCAGGCTGGAGTGCAGTGGTGGATCTCGGCTCACTGCAACCTCCGCCTCCCGGGTTCACGTGATTCTCCTGCCTCAGCCTCCCGAGTAGCTGGGATTACAGATGCCCCACCACACCTCTCTGACTTTTGTATTTTTTTGACATAGAGTCTCTCACCAGGGCTGGAGTGCAATGGCTCACTTCAGCCTTTGCCTCCCAGGTTCACGTGATTCTTCTGCCTCAGCCTCCCTAGTAGGTGGGATTGCAGGCACACACCACCACGCCCAACTAATTTTTTTGTATTTTTAGTAGAGATGGGGGGTTTCACTGTGTTGGTCAGGCTGGTCTCAAACTCCTGGCCTCAAGTAATCCACCCACCTCGGCTTCCCAAAGTGTTGGGAAGTACAAGTTTGAGCAAGCATTCCTGGCTTAGAGTAGGATTTAATAGCTGCTGTGTACCTTCCAATTATGTTTCATAAAATGTGTCTCATTCCTACATTAGAGTCAGCACTGGTAGCATTCTCGAATTCCGACTGGCACTTGTAATAGAAATCTAGTTTAAAGAAGAAAAGGGCCGGGCGCGGTGGCTCAAGCCTGTAATCCCAGCACTTTGGGAGGCCGAGGCGGGTGGATCACGAGGTCAAGAGATCGAGACCATCCCTGGTCAACATGGTGAAACCCTGTCTCTACTAAAAATACAAAAAATTAGCTGGGCATGGTGGCGCGTGCCTGTAATCCCAGCTACTCAGGCAATTCTCCTGCCTCAGCCTCCTGAGTAGCTGGGATTACAGGCACGCGCCACCATGCCCAGCTAATCAGGAGGCTGAGGCAGGAGAATTGCCTGAACCTAGGAGGCGGAGGTTGCGGTGAGCCGAGATCGCGCCATTGCACTCCAGCCTGGGTAACAAGAGTGAAACTCTGTCTCAAAAAAAAAAAAAAAGAAGAAAAGAAACCCATGTATTATAGAATTGTGGATAGGTATTTGTTGTTGAAGGTTCACAGATGTTTTATTTGTGGCTGGTTTTGGAACTGACACTGAAAGATACGTAAACACAGCATTAAGTTACCCTTTGCCTCTTTAGGCTGTTTGTCTGGCTGACAACCACAGTTGGCCTCTCTTTATCCACGGTTTCCATATCTGCAGATTACAGCAATCTTGTTTGGAAAATATTTGGGGAAAAAACCACAAATAACAATAAAAACAATACAAATAAAAACCAATGCAGCATAACACGTATTTAAATAGCCTTTACATTGTGTTAGGTATTGTATTCTAAGTAATCTATAAATGACTTAAAAGTATATGGGGGGGAAGCACCGTTTTGTATAAGGAATTTGAGCATCTGAGGATTTTGGTATCTGCAGGTATCCTGGAACCAATCTTACGTGGGTACCGAGAGACAGCACTACTTGACACTTAGTAGAGGAACAAACTAAAAGGAGTAAGGCACAGAAAGAGACAGATGGGTTACGTAAATATGTTTAATAGTTTGAATTGTGCAAAAAATAGCTGTGTTTTGTTTTTGTTTTTTTGAGACGGAGTTTTGCTCTTGTTGCCCAGGCTGGAGTGCAATGGCACAATCTCAGCTCACTGCAACCTCCGCCTCTTGGGTTCAAGTGATTCTCCTGTCTCAGCCTACCAAATAGCTGGGATTACAGGTGCATGCCACGGCGCCTGGCTAATTTTTGTATTTTTAGTAGAGACAGGGTTTCGTCATATTGGTCAGGCTGGTCTGGAACTCCTGACCTCAGGTGATCTGCCTGCCTCGGCCTCCCAAAGTGCTGGGATTACAGGCGTGAGCCACTGCGCTCTGCTAAGAGCAGTTTTTATACTTAAGATCGTCAGTGTATTTAATCACTTCTTGAACACTCGCACTTGCACTCACTTGGATTCTAAGAGGTCCTGTTAGATAAAATTTAATGAGTAAAAGTAACTGTGTCCCTCTCATCGTTTGAGAAGAATCTTGAAATAACTCTTTTAGATATGAAATAGTCTCTATTGTTGAGCTTATAGTGGGATGGACGTGAGCATTGTCCCTTGCTTCCCCAAAAGCTTTAGATGATGGTCCCAGGTCCTGATTACCTTTCATCCAATCTAGCTTTCTTTTTTTTTTTTTTCCCTCATCCATTCTTAAAACTGACAAATTTGCATCTTTTAGTACTCTGGGTCTGTGATACCGCGAAAACCACCTTGTTTTGCTACTGTATCCTTCCCTATTACTAGTGTTAGTGTTTTCCCCTCTGCATTCCTCTCACCTAGTACGTTGCCTGGCATGCAGTAAATATGTGTTGAATAAATGCAGTTAAGGGCTAAGAGGAAGTGAAGACAGTATACTCAGTTAGGTGTTTGGACTGTTAACTAGCTGTATGATTTTAGGTAAATAAATTGTTTTTCCATCTATAAAATTGAAACTATTTTCATTCAAATGTAGAGGATTACTGTGACAACACATAGAAAAGTGCTTTGGGAATAGAGGTGTTGGCCAGGTGTGATCGCTCACACCTGTAATCTCAGCACTTTGGGAGGCTGAGATGGGCGGATCACAAGGTCAGGAGATCGAGACCATTCTGGCTAACACAGTAAAACCCTGTCTCTACTAAAAATACAAAAATTAACCGGGTGTGGTGGCACACGCTGGAGGCTAAGGCAGGAGGATTGCTTGAACCAGGGAGGCAGAGGTTGCAGTGAGCCAAGATGGTGCCATTGCACTCCAGTCTGGGCAACAGAGCAAGACTCCGTCTGCAAAAAAAAAAAAAAAAAAAAAGAAAGAAATAGAGGTGTCACAAAGATGTAATTTATTTATGATGTTTGTTAGAAATGCAGAAGTCCGTTATGCATTATGCTTATTAGACACTGCAGAATGTTGGAAAGGAGGTGGGCGTTCGCTCCCATTTTGCGCCTAGAGACATGACCCTGTAGTAGTGCTTTAGAGTTTACATTTGGCATATTATCAATGCCTTTGTCCTGTAGTTAAATTCAAATGTGCTAGTTATGTAATAGTGTTCTTGGGATCTGACTTCCCCGTTTAACCATAGGCCTGGGGGATCTGCTTCGTTGCTATACAACTGGAAGCTCACACTAAGTTAGAAGTTGGGACCAGATATGGTGGCTCACACTTGTAATCCCAGCAATTTGGGAAGCTAAGGTTGATGGATCACTTGGGCCTGGAGTTTGAGACCAGCTGGGGCCACGTAGTGGGACTCCATCTGTATAGAAAAATTTAAAAATTAAAAAAAGCTGAGCCAGGCGCGGTGGCTCACTCCTGTAATTCCAGCACTTTGGAAGGCTGAGGTGGGCAAATCACAAGGTCAGGAGATTGAGACCATCCTGGCTAACACGGTGAAACCCCGTCTCTACTAAAAGACAAAATATTAGCCGGGTGTGGTGGCACGCAACTGTAGTTCCAGGTACATGGGTGGCTGAGACAGGAGAATCACCTGAACCTGGGAGGCGGAGGTTGCAGTGAGCTGTGATTGCGCCACTGCACTCCAGCCTGGGTGACAAAAAAAAAAAAAATTAAAAAGTTGAATGGATATTTTATACTGTAGTTCTGGTATGTTTAGGTCTGGTATGTTCATAACCGGAATGACAAATACACATTTAAAGTCTAAAAACTGTATACTAGATTTAAATGAATAAACATAATTCTTCACCAAATAAATAGATGTTTAGGCTATAACATATATATTAAAGATGGAAAATAATAAAATTCGTGATTATGATTGTATTTATAGTCAGGTTTTTTTGTTTTATTTTTTTTGAGTTGGAGTTTCGCTCTTGCTACCCAGGCTGAAGTGCAATGACGCGATCTCGGCTCACCACAACCTCCGCCTCCTGGGTTCAAGCAATTCTCCTGCCTCAGCCTCCCGAGTAGCTGGGACTACAGACGCATGCCACCATGCTCAACTAATTTTTGTATTTTTAGTAAAGACGGGGTTTCACTGTGTTGACCAGGATGGTCCCAATGTCTTGACCTCATGATCCACCTGCCTTGGCCTCCCAAAGTGCTGGGATTATAGGTGTGAAACACCGTGCCTGGCCTATTAGTCAGGTTTTATAAGAAAATTTGAGGAACATAAAGCTAAAAATCAAATTTGGAAAGTTGGTGATTCATACTCTGGCTTTTGGGTAGGCGAATGACTGAAAGTGTCTTTCAGTGATGTGGATTCTTGATTAATACAGCAAATTAGAGAACATCAAAAAGTTTTTTAAGTTGAGACAGGGTCATGCCTCTATCTCCTGGGCTCAAGCCAGCTTCCTGCCTTAGCCTCCCAGTGTGTTGGGATGATGGGCATGAACCTGTGCCTGTCTCATCAATTTTTTTTTTTTTTTTTGAGACAGTCTAGCTCTGTCACCCAGGATGGTGTGCAGTGGCGTGATCTGAGTTCACTGCAACTTCCACCTCCCAGGCTCAAGCGATTCTTCTGCCTCAGCCTCTGAAGTAGCAGAGATTACAGGTGTATGCCACCATGCCCTGCTAATTTTTGTATTTTAGTTAGAGACAGGGTTTCACTAGGTTGCCCATGCTGGTCTCAAACTCCCGACCTCAGATGATCCACCCGCTTCAGCCTCCCGAAGTGCTAGGATTACAGGTTTGTTATTCAGAATATAAATACTTTCTTATTCCTGCAACCAAAGAAATACTGAGACCTGGCCGGGCGCGGTGGCTCACGCCTGTAATCCCAGCACTTTGGGAGGCCGAGGCGGGTGGATCATGAGGTCAAGAGATCGAGACCATCTTGGTCAACAAGGTGAAACCCCGTCTCTACTAAAAATACAAAAATTAGCTGGGCATGATAGTGCGTGCCTGTAGTCCCAGATACTCGGGAGGCTGAGGCAGGAGAATTGCTTGAACCCAGGAGGCGGAGGTTGCGGTGAGCTGAGATCGCGCCATTGCACTCCAGTCTGGGCAACAACAGCGAAACTCCGTCTCAAAAAAAAAAAAAAAAAAAGAAATACTGAGACTTTTATTTTTTAATTTCTAGTAAAAACGGTTGTTGCTGAAGAGACTTAAAAACTTAGATATTAATTTTATCTGTTCTCCCTCCCCGCTTTTTTTTTTTTTTTTTTTTGAGATGGGGTCTTGCTCTGTTGTCCACACTGGAGTGCAATGGCATGATCTCAGCTCACTGCAGCCTCTGCCTCCTGGGTTCAAGTGATTCTTCGTAGCTGGGATTACAGGCAGATGCCACCACGCCCAGCTAATTTTTATATTTTTGTAGAGATGAGGTTTCACCATGTTGGCTAGGCTGGTCTTGAACTCCTGACCTCAGGTAGTCCACCCACCTTGGCCTACCAAAGTGTTGGCATTACAGGCGTGAGTCACTGTGCCCGGCCTCCCCTTCTTTTTTTTTTTTTTTTTTTTTTTTT
>NW_022437135.1:616362-656363 GCF_009761245.1 Sapajus apella
AGTTTCACTCTTGTTACCCAGGCTAGAGTGCAATGGCGCGACCTCGGCTCACCGCAACCTCCGCCTCCTGGGTTCAGGCAATTCTCCTGCCTCAACCTCCTCCGTAGCTGGGATTACAGGCACGCGCCACCATGCCCAGCTAATGTTTTTGTATTTTTAGTAGAGACGGGGTTTCACCATGTTGACCAGGATGGTCTCGATCTCTTGACCTCGTGATCCACCCGCCTCGGCCTCCCACAGTGCTGGGGTTACAGGCTTGAGCCACCGCGCCCGGCCTGGAATTCTACTTTCTAATGTATTTCGTGGTCTCTCAATTTATATCTCCTTAATTGGCCCCTTCTGCCCTGAGTGTAAACACGCTTTAATCTCTTTTATTACGTACAAAAACAAAACAAATGCACCTTCCCAATCCCTTGTCTTCAGCCTTCATTCTTTTCTTCCCTTCAAACCAAGCTCTTTGAAAGGATAGATAGAAACTTACTGTCTCTACTTCACTTTTCAAATCACTGCGTTTTACCATCACCCCTGTGTTTAAAACAGGACTCTTCTGTCAGAAATCATGGCTGACTTCCTAATGCCCAAATCCAGTTGACTCTTCTTATTTATTTTACTTTCTGTCTTTCTTTCTTTCTTTTTTTTTTTGAGATGGGGTCTTGCTCTGTTGCCCAGGCTGGAGTGTAGTGGCATGATCTCAGCTCACTGCAACCTCCACCTCCTGGGTTCAAGCCATTCTCCTGCCTCAGCCTCCCGAATAGCTGGGACCACTGGTGTGTGCCACCACACCCAGCTAATTTTTTGTATTTTTAGTAGAGACAGGGTTTTACCATGTTAGCCAGGATGGCCTCAGTCTCCTGACCTGGTGATCCACCCTCCTTTGCCTCCCAAAGTGCTGGGATTACAGGTGTGAGCCACCACGCCCGTCTGTAATTTTTGTATTTTTAGTAGAGATGGGGTTTCACCATATTGGCCAGACTGGTTTCGAACTCCTGACCTTGTGATCTGCCTGCCTTGCCCTCCCAAGTTGCTGGGATTACAGGCGTGAGCCACTGTGTCTGGCCTGGGACTTTATTTTTTATTTTATTTTTTCTTTTTTTCATCACATTGGGGTCCAAACTAGGGATTTTAAATTAAAACTTGAACCAAGATTTCTTTTGATTGCCTAAGAAAACAGTAATATTAACAGAAAACCTGAGTGTATTTTATTTTATTTTATTTTTATTTATTTATTTATTTTGAGACAGAGTTTCTCTCTGTTGTCCAAGCTGGAGTGCAATGGCGCAATCTTGTCTCATTGCAACCTCCACCTCCCAGGTTCAAGTGATTCTCCTTTCTCAGCCTCCCAAGTATCTGGGATTACAGGCTTCCACCACCAAGCCCAGCTAATTTATTTTTATGTGTGTGTGTTTTTAGTAGAGACAAGGTTTTACCATGTCGGCCAGGCTGGCTTCAAACTCCTGACCTCAAGTGATCTGCCCACCTTGGCCTCCCAAAGTGCTAGGATTACAGGTGTGAACCACCATGCCTTGCCATACTTTATTTTAGAAATTAAAAAAAATTTTAAATAAAATTATTTCCTCCTCCCCTCCCCTCCTCCTTCTCTTCCTCCCTTTTCCCTCCCTTCCTCTCTCCCTCTTCCTCCTTCCCCCTCCCTCCCTTCCTTCCTCCCTCCCTCTCTTCCCCCTTTTCCCTCTCCTCCTGTTTTCCCCCTCCTCCTTCTCTTCTCTCTCTCTTTCGAGAGAGTTTCACTCCTGTTGCCCAGTCTCTAGTGCAATGGTGCAATCTTAGCTCACTGCAACCTCTGCCTCCCAGGTTCAAGCAGTTCTCCTGCCTTAGCCTCTGAAGTAGCTGAGGATTACAGGCATGTGCTGCCACGCCTGTTTAATTTTTGTATTTCACCATGTTGGTCAGGCTGGTCCCAAACTCCTGACCTCAGGTGATCTGCCCACCTCTGCCTCCCAGAGTGTTGAGATGACAGGTGTGAGCCACCACACTTGGCCTTTTCTTTCATTCATTCATTCATTCATTTTGAGACGGAGTTTGACTCTTGTTACCCAGGCTGGAGTGCAATGGCGCGATCTCGGCTCACCGCAACCTCCGCCTCCTGGGTTCAGGCAATTCTCCTGCCTCAACCTCCTGAGTAGCTGGGATTACAGGCACGCGCCACCATGCCCAGCTAATTTTTTGTATTTTTAGTAGAGATGGGGTTTCACCATGTTGACCAGGATGGTCTCGATCTCTTGACCTCGTGATCCACCCGCCTCGGCCTCCCAAAGTGCTGGGATTACAGGCTTGAGCCACCGCGCCTGGCTTCTTTCATTAAAAAAAAAAAAAAAAAATTTGTATTTCTTTTTTTTTTTTTAGACCGAATCTTGCTCTGTCACCATGCTGGAGTGTGGTGGCGAGATCTCGGCTCACTGCAACTTCGCCTCCCAGGTTCAAGCGATTCTCCTGCCTCAGCCTCCCAAGTAGCTAGGGGGCTATAGGCACGCACCACTACACCCCAGTAGTTTTTGTATTTTTTTAGTAAAGACGGGGTTTCAGTATGTTGGCCAGGATGGTCTCGATCTCTTGACTTCCTGATCCGCCTGCCTCAGCTTACCAAAGTGCTGGGATTACAGGCATGAGCCACCACACCCGGCCCTGTATATTTCTTTATTCAGCACTGTATTGTACGACTGAATACATTTTTTAATTTTTATTTTATTTATTTATTTGAGACAGTCTTGCACTGTTGCCCAGGCTGGAATGCAGTGGCACAATTTTGGCTCACCGCCACCTTTGCCTCCCAATTTCAAGTGATTCAAGTGATTCTTGTGCCTCAGAATTCTGAAAAGCTGGGATTATAGGTGCCTGCCTCCCCACCCGGCCTAGTTTTGTATTTTTAGTAGAGATGGGATTTCACCATGTTGGCCAGGCTGTTCTTGAACTCCTGGCCTCAAATGATCCGCCTGCCTCGGCCTCCTAAAGTGCTGAGATTACAGCATCGTGTGAACTACATCGCTGACCTGCATTTTTTAAAACAGCTGTTTAACCATTCCAAGTAGATTTTTTGTTTTATTGAGACGGAGTTTTGCTTTTGTTGCCCAGGCTGGAGTGCAATGGCGCCATCTCGGGTTCCCGCAACCTCTGCCTCCTGGGTTCAAGCAGTTCTCCTGCCTCAGCCTCCTGAGTAGCTGGGATTACAGGCACGCATCACTGTGCCCAACTAACTTTTTTTTTTTTTTTTTTGGGACGGAGTTTCGCTCTTGTTACCCAGGCTGGAGTGCAATGGCGCGATCTGGGCTCACCGCAACTTCCGCCTCCTGGGTTCAGGCAATTCTCCTGCCTCAGCTTCCCGAGTAGCTGGGATTACAGGCACGCGCCACCATGCCCAGCTAATGTTTTGTATTTTTAGTAGAGACGGGGTTTCATCATGTTGAACAGGATGGTCTCGATCTCTTGACCTCGTGATCCACCTGCCTTGGCCTCCCAAAGTGCTGGGATTACAGGCTTGAGCCACTGCGCCCGGCCAACTTTGTTTTTTGGTAGCAAATGGGTTTTCCTTATGTTGGTCAGGCTGGTCTTGAACTCCCCACCTCAGGTGATCTGCCTGCCTCAGCCTCCCAAAGTGCTGGGGTTACAGGCGTGAGCCACCACGCCCAGCCCCAAATAGATTTTTATGTTACTGTTACATAGCCACTCTTAATTTGTTTCAGATTCTGCTTGTACTTTTTCATTGTTTATCATCTTAACATTTTTGTTTATCACAGGTCTTAATTTTGGAAACATTGCCTCTTTTTCCCGTTAATTATTTGCACCTCTCTCTCTCTCTCTCTCTCTCTCTCTCGTTTTTTTCTGAGACGGAATTTCCCTCTTGTCCCCCAGACTGGAGTGCAGTGGTGCAATCTCTACTCACTGCAACCTCTGTTTCCCATGTTTATGTTATTCTTCTGCCTCAGCCTCTCGAGCTGCTGGGATTATAGGCACCTGTCAGCATGGCCAATTTTGTATTTCTAGTAGAGTCAGAGTTTCACTGTATTGGCCAGGCTGGTCTCAAAATCCTGACCTCAGGTGATCCACCCATGTTGGCCTCCCAAAGTGCTGAGGTTACAGGCGTGAGCCACCGCACCTGGCCTTGAACCTCTTTTTAATTGGATGTTTGAGATCTTAAAGCAGCCCATATTATTTTTTGTTTTAAAAATAAAAAGTTAGGCCGGGCGTGGTGGCTCACGCCTGTAATCCAAGCACTTTGGAGGCCAAGGCGGGAGAATCACCTGAGGTTGGGAGTTCAAGACCAACCTGACCAACATGTTGAAATCTCGTCTTAAAAAAATAAATAAATAAATTAAAAAAAAAATAAAAAGTTGTTTCTCTTAAGATTGGGCCAGGCATGTGGCTCATGGCTGTAATCCAGCACTTTGGTAGGCCGAGGCGGGGAGATCACCTGAGGTCAGTTCAAAACCAGGCTGGCCAACGTGGTGAAATCCCATCTCTACTAAAAATACAAATATTAGCAGAGTGTGGTGGTGGGCTTCTGTAATCGCAATTACTTGGGAGGCTGAGGCAGGAGAATCGTTTTTTTTTTTTTTTTGAGACGGAGTTTCGCTCTTGTTACCCAGGCTGGAGTGCAATGGCGCGATCTCGGCTCACCGCAACCTCCGCCTCCTGGGTTCAGGCAATTCTCCTGCCTCAGCCTCCTGAGTAGCTGGGATTACAGGCACGCGCCACCATGCCCAGCCAGTTTTTTGTAGTTTTTAGTAGAGACGGGGTTTCACCGTGTTGGCCAGGACGGTCTCGATCTCTTGACCTCGTGATCCACCCGCCTCGGCCTCCCAAAGTGCTGGGATTACAGGCGTGAGCCACCGCGCCCGGCCAGGAGAATCGTTTGAACCCGGGAGGCAGAGGTTGCGGTGAGCTGAGATCACGCCCTGCACTCTATCTAGCCTCAGTAACAAGAGCAAGACAATGTCTCAAGAAAAAGAAAACTCTTAAGAGTGACACAAGACATTTTGGTGTGAAACAACTGTTAAAGTGGCGTGTTATAAACTTTAAACTGAAAAAATTCCTTTTCTGTTCTTAGGTTTTATACATCCATAAGTAGACCTTTTTGGAGCTCCACCAGCCAATTCAATGGCGTCCTCTTCTACTGTGCCTCTGGGATTTCACTATGAAACAAAGTATGTTGTTCTCAGCTACTTGGGACTCCTCTCTCAGGAGAAGCTGCAAGAGCATCTTTCCTCACCCCAAGGTATTATCTTCGGCTTATGGTGGTTATAGTAAGTTGTAATAAGGACTTTGTATATAAAGTATATGTATCCAGGTACTTTATATGTATGGCTTTAAGATCATAGTACTAATAAACCTCTAAGAGTAACCCGTTGGCTGGGTGCGGTGGCTCACTCCTGTAATCCCAGCACGTTGGGAGGCCAAGGCGGGTGGATCATGAGGTCAAGAGATCGAGACCATCCTGGTCAACATGATGAAACCCTGTCTCTACTAAAAATACAAAAATTAGCTGGGCATGGTGGCGCATGCCTGTAGTCCCAGCTCCTCGGGAAGCTGAGGCAGGAGAATTGCCTGAACCCAGGAGGCGGAGGTTGCGGTGAGCCGAGATCGCGCCATTGCACTCCAGCCTGGGTAACGAGCGAAACTCCATCTCAAAAAAGAAAGCAGCAACTACTTTTTTTCTCCTCATTTTATTCTTTTATTTGAAAGGTATTTCCAAAGCACATGCAGCCCTTTATTGGCAGTTACATTTTTTTTGACACTTTACAAATATCAGTTCTTTGTCTTATACTTTCACTTAACGATTGTTGAGCAGCCTGTTGTCATTCTGCTAAGTGTTCCATCATAATGGAAGTTATTTTGGCTGCTTTTTTGAGATTCTCCATCTTTGGTGGTGTTTCAAATTTAAACACTTCTTGGTGAAACAGCCACCAAAGCTAGAGAAATTCTAAAAGGCAGCCAAAATGTATGGTTTTGCACATCCAAAACAAATAAAATTTATGTTTTGCACATCCAAAATGGGGATTGTTTGGCTTCCTGAATTTAATAATTCGTTTGTTTACTCTGGAAAAATTATCAAACATTATATCTTGGCCGGGCGCGGTGGCTCAAGCCTGTAATCCCAGCACTTTGGGAGGCCGAGGCGGGTGGATCACGAGGTCAAGAGATCGAGACCATCCTGGTCAACATGGTGAAACCCCGTCTCTACTAAAAGAAAAATACAAAAAATTAGCTGGGCATGGTAGCACGTGCCTGTAATCCCAGCTACTCAGGAGGCAGAGGCAGGAGAATTGCCTGAACCCAGGAGGCGGAGGCTGCGGTGAGCCGAGATCGCGCCATTGCACTCCAGCCTGGGTAACAAGAGCGAAACTCCGTCTCAAAAAAAAAAAAAAAAAAACATTATATCTTTGAATATCTACTCTCCTCATCTTCTCTACTTAGTTGTACTTTGAGGTAAAATCAATCACACGTTATGCTGTTTATAGAATTATAGAAGACATATGTGATCCTGTCTAATCCTCCATATCTCACTATCATTTTCCTAGTTTATCTCCATTTATTTATCTGTAAAGCCCTTTGTGACATTTCTTTATCATCTAATTCACCCTTTCTTTCTTCAGCTCTAAGCTGCTAAGTAAACTTTTCATCAGATAGCATATTTTAATTACTCAATTTTTTATGTTTTTATAAATTCTGGTTTTTAGTTTTCAACAACTGGCAAACGTGAAAGAATACATGAATATATATGTATGTATTATATACACATACACAAAAGCCTTTAGAATAGTCCAGATTTATATTGGTAATGGTGGTTTTCATAGATGTCTATAATTACCACAGGTTTTTCTTTGCTTTAAGATTGAATCTTCCTGGCTGGGTGAAGTGGCTCACGCCTGTAATCCCAGCACTTTGGGAGGCCTAGGTGGGTGTATCACCAGGTCAGGAGTTCGAGATCAGCCTGGCCAATATGGTGAAACCCCGTCTCTACTTAAAAATACCAAAGTTAGCCGGGCATGGTGGCATGCGCCTATAATCCCAGCTACTCAGGAGGCTGAGGCAAAGAATCGCTTGAACCCAGGAGGCAGAGGTTGTAGTGAGCAGAGATTGTGCTATTGCACTCCAGCTCTTGGTGACAGAGCAAGACTCCATCTCGAGAAAAGAAAAAAGATTAAATATTCCTTAATTTATAAAAAAGATTACTATTATGCTTGTATAGAAAACATGAATTGGGGCCAAGTGCAGTGGCTCATGCCTATAATCCCAGCACTTTGGGAGGCCGAGGCGGGTGGATCACGAGGTCAAGAGATGGAGACCATCCTGTCCAACGTGATGAAACCCCATCTCTAGTAAAAATATAAAAATTAGGTGGGCATGATGGTGCACGCCTGTAGTCCCAGCTACTTGGGAGGATGATACAGGAGAATTGCTTGAACCCCGGAGGTGAAAGTCGCAGTGAGCCAAGATCGCGCCACTGTACTCTATTCTGGTGACAGAGTGAGTCTGTCTCAAAAAAAAAAAAAAAAAAAAAAAAAAAAGAAAAACAAAAGCCAGGCGCAGTGGCTCATGCCTGTAATCCTAGCACTTTGGGAGGCTGAGGTGGGTGGATCACCTGAGGTCAGGAGTTCAAGATCAGCCTGGCCATCGTGGTGAAACCCCATCTTAAAAAAAAAAAAGCAAAAAAACCCAACAACAACAACAAAAATATGAATTAGGCTGGTCGAGGTGGCTCATGTCCGAAAATTCCAGGACTTTGGGAGGCTGAGGTGGGTGGATCACGAGTTCAGGAGTTCAAGACCAGGTTGGCCAAGATGGTGAAACCTCATCTCTACTAAAAAAAATTAGCTGACTGTTGTGGTGGGCACCTGTTATCCCAGCTACTCGGAAGGCTAAGGCAGAGAATTGCTTGAACCTGTGAGGTGGAGTTTGCAGTGAGCTGAGATCGTGCCACTGCGCTCCAGCGAAACTTTGTCTCCAAACAAAACAAAACAAAAAAAGACACATAGGAGAATGAAGTGAGAGGATCACTGGAGCCCAGCAGTTTGAGGTGGTGAGCTGTGATTATGTCACTGCACTGCAGCCTGGGCAACAGAGTCATTTACTGATTGATTGATGAGTCTCACTCCTGCCTCAGCCTTGTGAGTAGCTGGGATTACATTTTTCCTTTCTTTTTTTTTTTTTTGGAAATGGAGTCTTGCTGTGTTGCCCAGGCTGGAGTGGTGCAGTGGTGTGATCTCGGCTCACTACAATCTCTACCTCCCTGGTTCAGCGATTCTCTTGCCTCAGCCTCCTGAATTGCTGGGATTACAGGCACGTGCCACCACACCCAGCTAATTTGTTTGTTTGCCTTTTTTTTTTTTTTCCAGACAGAGTCTTGCTCTGTCGCCAGGTGCCAGGCTGGAGTGCAGTGGCACGATCTCAGCTCACTGCAAACTCTGCCTCACAGGCTCAAGCAAATTCTTCTGCCTCAGCCTCCCAAGTAGTTGGGACTACAGGTTCACGCCACCACACCCAGCTAATTTTTGTGTTTTTAGGAGAGATGGGGTTTTACCATGTTGACCAGGATGGTCTCAATCTCTTGACCTTGTGATCTGTCCACGTCGGCCTCCCAAAGTGCTGGGATTACAGGCGTGAGCCACTGCCCCTGACCTTGTTTGTTTGTTTGTTTGTTTTTTGAGATGGAATCTTGCTTTGTTGCCCAGAGTGGAGTGCAGTGGCACGATCTTGGCTCACTGCAACCTCTACCTCCCAAGTTTAAGGGAACCTCCTGCCTTGGCCCCTCTTGTAGCTGGGATTATAGGCACATGCCACCATGCCCAGCTAATTTTTGTATTTTTAGTAGAGATGAGGTTTCGCCATGTTGACCATGATGGTCTCGAACTCCTGACCTCAGGTGATCCATCCCCCATAGCCTCCCAAAATGCCGTGGTTACAGGTGTGAGCCACTGCGCCCGGCCATTTTTTGGGTGTGTTTTTAGTAGAGGTGGGGGTTTCATTATGTTAGCCAGGCTAGTTTCCTGACCTCAGGTGATCTGGCTGCCTTGGCCTCCCAAAGTGCTGGGATTACAGGCATGAGCCATTGTGCTTGGCTAGTTTTTCCTTTCTTCTTGGTAAGTTCTTTTTTTCTGAGGCAGAGTCTTGCTGTGTCACTCAGGCTAGAGTGCAGTGGTGTAGTCTTGGCTTACTGTAATCTCTGCTTCCCAGGTTCAAGTGATTCTTGTGCCTCAGCCTCCCAAGTAGCAGGGATTATAGGCATGTGCCACCACACCTGGCTGATTTTTGTATTTTTAGTAGGGACAGGGTTTCACCATGTTGGCCAGGCTGGTCTCGATCTTCTGGCTTCAAGCGATTCACCTGCCTCAGCCTCCCAAACTGCTGAGATTACAGGTGTGAGCCACCGCCCCTGCCTCCTTCTTGGCAAGTTCTTATCACCAACTAAATGATTTCCAGTTTTTTAAAAAAGTCAGTAGCAGTGCACTAAATTTTTAGTTTACCGTAAAGCCTTCTTACCTAGATCACTGTGTTTGGTCCTAGGACTTTAACTGAAGAGTTGGCCAGGTGCAGTGACTCATGCCTGTACCAGGTTGCAAGGCCAGGATGGGAGGGGTTCAAGACCAGCCTGTCTCTATATCTTGATGTTAGGTCAAGGCGTTTTCTTTGAATATGGGTTTGTTGATTGGAATTTCATCTTTCTAGCATAAACTGGATCTATTACTTATGGTTTCTAATTTGTTTATAGTAGAATAATAATATAAAGACATAAAACAATCTGACTGAAAAATCATCTAGATTCTTATGACTTACTGCCTGTGTTTTACAGTTTCTCTCTCACACTCAATTTGAAATCATATTTTAAAGTAACTTCCCAAACCATTTAAATTAGTTTTCATTTAAACTTCTGAGATTATCTGGGTGAGTGCAGTGGCTCATGCCTGTAATCCCAGCATTTTGGGAGGTCAAGGCGGGTGGATCACTTGAGGACAGGAGTTCAAGATCAGTGTGGCCACTCTGGTGAAACCCCATCTCCACCAAAAAATACAAAAGTTAGCCGGGTGTGGTGGTGTGTATCTGTAATCTCAGCCACTTGGGAGGCTGAAACATGGCAATCACTTGAACCTGGGAGGTAGGGGTTGGACTGAGCTGAGATTGCGTCACTGTACTCCAGCCTGGGTGATACAGAGAGACTCTTTCAGAAAAAAAGAAAAACACTCTAAATTATCTAGAAAGTTTTAAAAAGTTAATTAGTTTTCTTAGAAACATCAAGTTTCTTTTCAGAATCTTCAATGACGTTCATGATTTTAAATAAATTATACAATTTCAGTGACTTCAACTGTTTTTCTTTCTTTGGAGACAGAGTCTGTATCGCCCAGACGGTAGTACAGTGGTGCAGTCTCAGCTCACTGCAGCCTCCACCCTCTGGGTTCAAGTTATTCTCCTCCCTCAGCCTCTTGAGTAGCTGGGATTACAGGTGCGCACCACCACGCCTGGCTAATTTTTTTATTTTGATGGGATTTCACCATGCTGGCCAGGCTGGTCTCCAACTCCTGACCTTGTGATTCACCCACCTCGGCTTCCCAAAGTGCTGGGATTACAGGCGTGAGCCACTGTGCCTGGCCTGACTTTTTTTTTTTTTTTTAATATTTATTTATTTTTTTGGTAGAGACAGGGTTTCACCATGTTGCCCAGGCTGGTCTTGAACTCCTGGGCTCAACAGATCCACCTGCCTCAGCGTCCCAAAGTGCTGGGATTACAGAGTGAGCCACCTTGCCCAGCCTGAGCCACCGTGCCCAGCGTTGTCCTAACTTTAACTTTCATAAGCAATTTGGGGATAAAGTAACGTATTCTTGGTAGGCATACAATTTATTCAAGTGTGCTAGACAGTAGTCTACTCAGCCGGGCACAGTGGCTCATGCCTATAATCTCAGCACTTTGGGAGGCTGAGGCAGGTGGATCTCCTGAGGTCAGGAGTTCCAGACCAGCTTGACCAATGTGGTGAAACTCCGTGTCTACTAAAAACACAAAGAGCTGGGCATGGTGGCACACACTACTCAGGAGGCTGAGGCAGGAGAATCCCTTGAACCCAGGAGGAGGAGGCTGCAGTGAGCTGAGATCCCACCTGTGCATTCCAGTCTGGGCGACAGAGGGAGACCCTCTCTCAAGAAAAAAAAAGTAGTCTACTAGCTGTATATGTTCAGTTTCCTATGGAAAGATTTAATATGTTTCATAGAAAAACCAGCCAGGCATGGTAGCTTACACCTGCAATCCTAGCACTTTGGGAGGCCAAGCTAGGCAGATTGCTTGAGCTCAGGAGTTCGAGACTAGTCGGGGCAGCATGGCAAGACCTTGTCTCTGCTAAAATACGAAAAAATAGCTAGGTGTGGTGGTGCATGCCTGTGGTTGCAGGTACTTGGGAGGCTGAGGTAAGGTGGGGATTGACGTTTGAACGCCGGGTGGAAGGGAGGTGCAGTGAGCTATGATCACAGCACTGCACTCCATCCTGGGTGACGGAGTGAGGCCCTGGCTCATTAAAAAAAAGAGAAAGTATAGTAGGTCACTTAATTCAGCAAATTACTTAAGTGTAAGTCAGTTAAGGGTACTTCTACTGTATGTTCTCCCTTTTTTTTTTTTTTTTTTTTTGTTTGTTTACTTTTGCTAACTTAACTGGAGGGAAATACTGAGTCAAACTGCAATCTTTTTTTTAAGATGGGGTTTCACCATGTTGGTCAGGCTGGTCTTGAACTCCCGACCTCAGGTGATCTCCCCATCTTGGCCTCCAAAGTGCTTGGATTACAGGTGTGAGCCACCACGCCGGGCCTAATCATATTTTTATGGTGAGATTGTTATGCAAAATAAATATGTGGCTTACAAATTGTCATACCACATAGCATATCTTTTTCAGTTTTCACATGTCATCTTAAAAACTAACTTGATATCCATTGTATATACAGATATATAGACTCTGGGCATTTTCAGTGATAGATTTATAAGGAGTCTAACTGACAATGAGAGATTTATAAGAAATCTAACTGAGCGGTTGCCTTGCAGTCATTAATGCATAAATGGTTAGCACCTTGATAGTAGGGATTGTCTCTACAATCTACAATTGTGTCTATACAGTTGTGTCTATGTAGCCTGTGCCTGTAATCCCAGTTACTTGGGAGACTGAAGTTCAATTGCTTGAACCCGGGAGGCGGAGGTTGAAGTGAGCTGAGATCGCACCACTGCACTCTAGCCTGGGTGACAGAGTGAGACCCTGTCTCAAAAAAGAAAAGAATAGCTTCCATGAGTGTAACATTCTTGGCTGATGGGTTTTTTTCTTTTAACACTTTGAATGTATCATTCCATTCTCAACATTTCTTCTGAGAAATCTGCTGTCTGTCTAATAGGGATTCCTTTCTCTGTGACTTGACACTTTTATTTTTTTAGAATTCTTCCTGTCTTTGACTTTTAGCAGTTTGACTATATTGTGCTTTGGAGAGGACCTTTTTTGGTTGAATCTATTTGTGAACCTTTCAGTGTCCTGGATCTCTGGATGTCCACATTTCTCTCCAGACTTGGGTAGTTTCTAGCTATTAATTCATAGAATAGGTGTTCTATGCATTTTCCCATCTCTTTTTGTTTTCAAACTGCCATTACGTGAATATTTGTTTGCTTAATCACATTCTATACGACTACTAGGCTTTCCTCATTTTTTTGTTCTTTTTTTTTTTGAGAGGGAGTCTCACTCTTGTTGCCCAGTCTGGAGTGCAGTGGTATGATCTTGGTTCACTACAACCTCCGTCTCCTGGGTTCAAGCTATTCTCCTGCCTCCGCCTCCCAAACAGCTGGGATTATAGGTGCCCGCCACCATGCTTGGCTAATTTTTGTGTTTTTAGTAGAGATGGGGTTTCACCATGTTGGCCAGGCTAGTCTTGAACTCCTGACCTCAGGTGATCCACCAAACTCAGCCTCCCAAAGTGCTGGGATTACAGGCGTGAGCCTCTATGCCTGGCTTTTTTATTCTTTCTTTGTTTGCTTGACTGGATTATTCCAAAACAACTGTCTTCAAGTTTAGAAATTCTTCTGTTTGGCCAGGCACAGTGGCTCACACCTGTAATCCAAGGCCGAGATGGGCAGATCACGAGGTCAAGAGATTGAGACCATCCTGGCCAACATGGTGAAACCCCATCTCTACTAATAATACAAAACTTAGCTGGGTGTGGTGGTGCGCACCTGTAGTCCCAGCTACTCCTTGGGAGGCGTAGGTCGCAGTGAGCCGAGATTACGCCACTGCAGTGTATCCTGGTGACACAGCGTGAAACTTCGTCTCAAAAAAAAAAGGGGGGGGGACACAGATTTCTTCTGCTTATTCTATTTTATTGTTGAAGCTCTCAAGCGTAGTTTTTATGTTATTCATTCAGTTCTTCAGTTCCAAGATTTCTGTTTGGTTGTTTAGTATCTCTGTTGAATTTCCAATTCAGGTTGTGAATTGTTTCTGTTTTTTGATTTTGTTGAATTGTCTGTCTGTATTCTCTTGTATTTCACTGAGTTTCCTTAAGATTATTATTTTGAATTCCAGGAATTTTATAGTTTTTGTTTGGGATCTGCTTTGAGTTTTATTTATTTATTTAGGTCTTTGTGTAGGAGACAAGCCTTGGGCATCTCTAGTTGGCTATCTTGATGACATCTTCTGCACATAGAATTTTTTCCAACCTCAACATTGTCCATCTCTGAGAGTTTACCTTCTTTGGAGTCTTTATTTTTTTTGAGACAAAGTCTTGCTCCATTGCCCAGGCTGGAGTGCAGTGGCCTGATCTTGGCTCACTGCAAACTCCACCTCCTGGGTTCAAGTAATTCTCCTGTCTCAGCCTCCCGAGGAGCTGGGACTACAGGTGCTTGCCAACATGTGTGGCCCAATTTTTGTATTTTTAGTAGACATAGGGTTTCACCTTGTTGGTCAGGCTGGCCTCAAACTCCTGACCTCGGGTGATCCACATACCTCGGCTTCCCAGTGTTGGGTTTACAGGTGTGAGCCACTGCACCCAGCCTTTATTTTGTTTTTTAAATAAGGATGTTGTTTTTATTTTTTTTATTTTTTGAGATGGAGTTTCGCTCTTGTTGCCTAGGCTGGAATGCAATTCCACTATCTTGGCTGACTGCATCCTCCACCTCACCACAACCTCTACCTCCTGGGTTCAAGCCATTCTCCTGCCTCAGCCCCATGAGTAGCTGGAATTACGAGCACACTAATTATGCCTTGCTAATTTTTTGTATTTTCAGTAGAGACGGGGTTTCTCCATGTTGGTCAGGCTGGTCTCAAATTGAGACCAACCTTAGGTGATTCTCCCCCTTCAGCCTCCTAAGTGCTGGGATTACAGGTGTGAGCCACTGTGCCTAGCAGGATGTTGTTTTTAATACCATCCAAAGTAAGCCCAACTACAGTGTATTTACATGTAAATGCAGACATTGGTGGGCTAATTTCTTAGAGGAAAATACAGTTTTCTTATTGCTGTCTGCCGTTTCACTATCCTGTTAGCTATCTAAAGTGAGATGTAGAACTCACTCCTATTCCATGCTATTATAAATAGGATCTACGGGAGCACTCACTGTGTAATTTTGATAGGGTTTGGTTTCAGGTTCATGAAGTAGTAAATGTTAGAAGTTGCTAAGGGAGGTGGTGCTATTGATGACTCAGGATTTCTGTCACATTTCATCTCTGATTTTTTTTTTAACGTGAGTCATGTATTGCATATAGACTTTTATGTAAATAGTTAGCTCTTGTACACTTTTCCAGAACTAGTTCAGTCTTCCAGACTGCATTTTTTGCTGAGTATAGTCAACCCTATTCAAGATTATACATTCTGACTAGTAAAAGTCCTTCTTGCTAAATAATAATCTTTGTCTTGTTCAATTTAGCATATGTTAATATGAGGCTTCTTGATGTTGTGGTAATTAGCATGCATTTTATAATAAGACATTTCTTTCTTAAGTAAGAAGGAAAGTAAGTTGATTTCTGTTAATTTGTAATGTTACAATCAGTTACATGTAGTTGTGATACTGGTTTGTTATTCTTCAACCATTAAACAACTCCCCATTTCCCCCTCTTCCCAGCCCTTAGTAACTACTTTTCTACGTCTGTCTTGGTGGATTTGAATATTCTAGGTACCTCTTACCATATTTGTCCTTTTGCGACTGTCTTACTTTATTTAACATATATATTAGTCTGTTTTCATGCTTCCAATAAAGACATATCTGAGACTGGGTAATTTATAAAGGAAAGAAGATTAATAGACACTTTAATCCCACAATTCCACACGGCTGGGGAGGCCTCACAATCATGGTGGGAGGCAAAGGAGAAGCAAAGGCACATCTTCTTATGTGTTGGCAGGCATGAGAGCATGTGCGGGGAATCTCCTCTTTTATAAAGCCATCAGATCTTGTGTCAGACTTATTCACTGTCATGAGAACAGCACGAGAAAGACCCACCCCCATGATTCAATTGCCTCCCACCAGGCCCCTCCCATGACACGTGGGAATTATGGAAGCTGTAATTCAAGATGACATTTAGGCGGAGACACAGCCAAACCGTATAATTCCACCCCCAAACCCTCCCAAATCTCTTTTCCTTACATTTCAGAACCAATCATGCCTTCCTGACAGTCTCCCAAAGTCTTAACTCATTTCGGCATTGACTCAAAAGTCCTCAGTCTGAAGTCTCATCTCTGAGACAAGCTGAGTCCCTCTGTCTATGATCCTGTAAAACCAAAAGCAAGTTAGTTACTTCCTAGATACAATGGAGATACAGGCATTAGATAAATAACACCCATTCCAGTGGGAGAAATTGGCCAAAACAGAGGCTACCGGCCCTATGTAATTCTGAAATCCAACGAGGCAGTCAAATCTTAAAGCTCCAAAATGACCTCCTTTGACTCCATGTCTCACATCCAGGTCATGCTGATGCAAGAGGTGGGTTCCCATGGCCTTGGGTAGCTCTGCCTGTGTGGCTTTGCAGTGTACAGCCCCCCTCCTGGCTGCTTTCACCAGCTGGCATTGAGTGTCTGTGGCTCCTCCAAGGGCACAGTGCAAGCTGTCAGTGGATCTACCATTCTGGGGCCTGGAGAATGGTGACTCTCTTCTCATAGATCCACTAGGCAGTACCCCAGTGGGGACTCTGTGTGTGGGCTCCCATCCCACATTTCCCTTCTGCACTGCCCTAGCCAAGGTTCTCCATGAGGGCTCCACCCCTGCAGTACACCTCTGCCTGGACATCCAGGTGTTTCCATACATCCTCTGAAATCTAGGCAGAGGTTCCTAAACCTCAGTTCTTGACTTCTGTGTATCCACACTCTCAACACCATGTGGAAGCTGCCAAGGCTTAGGGCTTTCACCCTCTGAGATTGTGGCCCTAGCTATACCTTGGCCCCTTTAGCCACCGCTGGAGTGGCTGGGATGCAGGGGACCAAGTCCAGAGGCTACACTCAGTAGGGGGGCCCTGGCCCTGATTCAGGAAACCATTTTTCCCTCCTAGGATTGGGATGGGAGGGGCTGCTTTGAAGGTCTCTGACAAGCCCTGGAGACACTTTTCCATTTGTCTTGGCAGCATTTGGCTGCTCTTTACTTATGCAAATTTCTGCAGTAGTCTTGAATTTATCCCCAGAAAATGGGATTTTCTTTTTTCTACTGCATCATCAGGCTGCACATTTTTCAAACTTTTATGCTCTGCTTCCTCTTGAAGCTTTGCTGCTCAGAAATTTCTTCTGCCAGGTACCCTAAATTATCTCTTTCAAGTTTAAAGTTCCACAGATCACTAGGGCAGGGGCAAAACACTGCCAGTCTCTTTGGTAAAACATAGCAAGAGTCACCTTTGTTTTAGTTCCCAAGAAATTCCTTATCTCCATCTGAGACCACATCAACCTGGACTTCATGTCACTGACAGCATTTTGGTTAAAACCATTCAAAGCCGGGCGCGGTGGCTCACGCCTGTAATCCCAGCACTTTGGGAGGCCGAGGCGGGTGGATCACGAGGTCAAGAGATCGAGACCATCCTGATCAACATGATGAAACCCCGTCTCTACTAAAAATACAAAAATCAGCTGGGCATGGTGGCACGTGCCTGTAATCCCAACTACTCAGGAGGCTGAGGCAGGAGAATTGCCTGAACCCAGGAGGCAGAAGCTGCGGTGAGCCGAGATCGCGCCATTGCACTCCAACCTGGGTAACGAGAGCGAAACTCCGTCTCAAAAAAAAAAAAAAAGAAAAAAAACAACCATTCAAAAATTCTCTAGGAAGTTCCAGACTTTCCCACATTTTCCTGTCATCTTCTGAGCCTTCCACAATGTTCCAACTTTGGCCTGTTACCCCATTTCCAAAGTTTTTTTCCACATTTTCAGGTATGTTTATAGCAGTACCCTACTCCCAGTACCAATTTATTGTATTTGCCTGTTCGTACGCTGCTAATAATGACATACTCAAGACTGGGTAAATTATAAAGGAAAGGGTTAATGGACTCAGAGTTCCACATGACTGGAGAGGCCTCACAATCAAGCCAGAAGGCAAAAATAGAAACAAAGGCATGCCTTACATGGTGTTAGGCATGAGAGCATGTACAGGAGAACTCCCATTTTATAAAACCATCAGCTTGATGAGACTTATTCACTACTATGAAAACAGTATGGGGGAAATCACCCCCATGATTCCTTTATCTCCATCTGGTCCCACCCTTGACACTTGGGGATTATTACAATTCAAGGTGAGATTTGGGCGGGGACATAGCCAAACCATATCTGCACAAGAGTTTTCAAGATTCATCTGTGTTATAGCATAAATAACCTCATCAGCAATGTACAGAGGTTCTTTCATTTCTCTACATTCTTAATAACATTAGTTTTCTATTTTTTTAAATAGTAACCATCCTAAAGTTTTTGAAGTGGTACCTTATTGTGGTAGCTTATTTCTTTTTTTTGGTTGTTTGATGGAGTCTTGCTCTGTCGCCCAGGGTGGAGTGGAGTGGCACAATCTCGGCTCACTGCAACCTCCACCTCCCGAGTTCAGGCGATTCTCCTGCCACAGCCTCTGGAGTAGCTGGGACTACAGGTGCCTGCCACCACACCTGGCTAATTTTTGTATTTGTAGTAGAGATGGAGTTTTACCGTGTTGGCCAGGCTGCTCGATCTCCTGACCTTGTGATCCACCCACCTTGGCCTCCCAAAGTGTTGGGAT
The DNA here is from genome assembly GCF_009761245.1 of Sapajus apella. Classification (NCBI taxonomy): domain Eukaryota; kingdom Metazoa; phylum Chordata; class Mammalia; order Primates; family Cebidae; genus Sapajus; species Sapajus apella. The sequence continues at coordinate 634,543 of NW_022437135.1, forward strand.
TACAGATGTGAGCCACTGTGCCTGGCTTCTTTTTGTTGTTGAATACTGTGTCGTTGTATTGGATGTACCATAGTTTGTTTATCAAGTCACCTTTGAAGAACATCTCAGTTCCTTCCAAGTTTTGGCAATTATGAACAAACGTTTGTGTGTAGGTTTTTGTGTGTATGTATGTTTTCAACTCATTTGGGTTAATACCAGGGAGCACAGCTGCTGGATCATATGGTAAAAAGAGTATATTTTGTTTTGTAAGAAATTGCTAAACTGTCTTATGAAGTAGTTACATCATTTTGATTCCTGCCAGCAGTGTGTAAGAGTTTCTTTATCTCTTTGCCAGCATAGCTGTTCTTGTGGATGTGCTATAATATCATTGAGTGTATCTCATTGTGGTTTTATTTTTAATTTTAATTTTTAAATTAAAAAAAAATTTGGGGTATATAGTAGGTGTATATATTTATGGGGTACATGAGATGTTTTATTACAGGGATGCAATGAGAAATAAGCACATCATGGGCAATGGGCTATCCCCTTAAGCATTTATCCTTTGAGTTATGAACGATTCAGTTACTCTTTATTTTAAAACATGCAATTAAGTTACCATATTGGACTGTAGTATAGTAGGTCATAGTCATTGTTTCTTTTTTTTTTTTCTAACCCATTAACCATCCCCACCTCCTGCCCTCCCCCAGGCCCCCATTACCCTTCTTGGTTCTGGTAGCCATCCTCCTATTCTCTGTGTCCATGAGTTCAGTTGTTTTGATTTTTACATCTCACAAATAAGTGAGAACATGCCATGTTTGTCTTTCTGTGCCTGGCTTATTTAACTTAAAACACTGACCTCCAGTTCTATCCATGTTGTTGTAAATGACAGGATCTCATTCTTTTTCATGCCTGAGTAGTACTCCATTGTGTATATGTACCACATTTTCTTTATCCATTCACCTGTTTATGGACACTTAGGTTGCTTCCAAACCTTGGCTGTTGGAAACAGTACTGCAGCAAACATAGGAGTGCAGATAGCTCTTTGATATATTCTGAATCCTTTTTTGGGATATATACCTAGCAGTGGTATTGCTGGATTATGCAGTAGCTCAAATTTTAGTTTCTTTGTTTTGTTTTGAGACGGAGTCTTGCTCTGTCGCCCAGGCTGAGGCAGTGGCGTGCTCTCGGCTCACTGCAACCTCCGCCTCCTAGGTTCAGGCAATTCTCCTGCCTCAGCCTCCTGAGTAGTTGGGATTACAGGCACCCACCACACCTGGCTAATTTTTGTATTTTTAGTAGAGATGGAGTTTTGCCATGTTGGTCAGGTTGGTCTCGAACTCCTTACCTCAGTGATCCACCTGCTTCGGCTTCTCAAATTGTTGGGATTATAACATCACTGATCATTAGAGAAATGCAAATCATGAGTCACCACGTGCGGCCTCAATTTTTAGTTTCTGAGGCACCTCCAAATTATTCTCCATAGTGGTTGAACTGATTACATCCACACCAACAGTGTACGAGTCCTCCCCTTTCTCCACATCCTCTCCAGCATTCATTATTGCCTGTCTTTTGGATATAAGCCATTTTAACTGGTGTGATGAGATCTCATTGTAGTTTTGATTTGGATTTCTCTAATGATCTGTGATTTTGAGTACCTTCTCCTGTGCGTATTGGCCATTTGTATATCTTATTCCGAGAAATGTCTATTCAGATCTTAGCCCATTTTTAAATCGGGTTATTAGACTTTTTCCTCTAGAGTTGTTTGAGCTCCTTATATATCCTGGTTATTAATCTCTTGTCAGCTAGGTAGTTTGCAAGTGTCTCCTTCCATTTCATGGGTTGTCTCTTCACTTTGTTGAATGTTTCCTGTACAGAAATGTTTTAACTTGATGTGATCCCATTTGTCCGTTTTTGCTTTGGTTCCCTGTGCTTGTGGGATATTGCTCATTGTGGTTTTAATTTGCGTTTCCCTAATGGCAAACTATGTCGAGCATCTTTTTATTTGCTTATCAATCATTTGTCTATCTTTGGAGAAATGTCTCTATCATTTGCCAGTTTTTTACTTGAGTTTTTAAAAAATTGAATTGTAAGAAGTCTTTTTGTTGTTGTTGTTATTTTACACAGTCTAGCTCTGTCACCCAGGCCGGAGTATAGTGGTGTGGTCTCAGCTGCCTGCAAGCTCTGCTGCCCAGGTTCAAGCAATTCTCCTGCCTCAGCTTCCTGAGTGGCTGGGATTACAGGCGTGTGCCACCATGCCTGGCTAATTTTTGTATTTTTAGTAGAGACAAGGTTTCACCATGTAGGCCAGGCTGGTCTGCGAACTCCTGACCTCGTGCTCCACCTGCCTTGGCCTCCCAAAGTGTTGGCATTATAAGTATGAGTCACCGTGCCCGGCTGTAAGAATTCTTTTTTTTTTTTTTTTTTTTTTTTTTTGATGGAGTTTCGCTGTTGTTGCCCAGGCTGGAGTGCAATGGCAGGATCTCGGCTCACTGCAACCTCCACCTCCTGGGTTCAAGCAATTCTCCTGCCTCAGCCTCCCGAGTAGCTGGGACTACAGGCACGCACCATCACGCCCAGCTAATTTTTGTATTTTTAGTAGAGACGGGGTTTCACCTTGTTGACCAGGATGGTCTCGATCTCGCCTGGTCAGCAGAGTGACTGTCTCAAAAATAATATTAATAATAAATGATAAAAAATAACAAAACTAAAATTTTAAATAAATAATAAAATAAAAAAGAGGAAGGGCAGGGTGGATGAGGTATGACTTTGTGGCACCAGAGGGACCTGAGTCAAGGTTGAGTTGAACCACCCTCTGTCCAGCTGAGAGTAGCTGCACTTGAGACTCGCAGCTGACCCTGATCCCCAGATTGTGCCCATTTCCAGTTGAGCAGCTTTGATCTCCGGAGCCGCCTGTTCCGCTTCATAGCTGAGGCTCCCCAAGAACTGACCTTGCCCCCGGAGGAAGCTGAGACACTGAGCATTGAGGCTCTCCGTTTGTGGGCGGTGGCTGCCTCCTATGGCCAGGGCGGTGACCTTTACAGGTAAGGAAAGGCAGGCGTAGGCTCCCCCATATACACCCTCACTTCTGCTCTTCTGGTCAAATCAAACACCTCAGCCTTGCTCAAGGTCCCAAAGTGCTGGGATTATAGGCGTGAGCCACCGCGCCCGGCCTGTAAGAATTCTTTATGTGTTTTGGTTACCAGATTCTTATCAGATACAGGATTTCTAGATATTTTCTTTCATGCTATAGTTTGTCTTTCTACTTTCTTGGCAGTATCCTTTGACATAGAAATACTTAATTTTGGTGAATTCCAGTTTGTCTGTGTTTTCTTTGATTTATTATGCTTTGGGTGTCTTATCTAAGAAACCATTGGCTAATCCAAGGTCATGTACATTTTCACCTGTGTTTCCTTCTGAGAATTTATAGTTTCAGCTCTTCAGTTTAGGTCTTTGATCTGTTTTTTTGTTTGTTTGTTTTCTTTTCTTTCTGAGACAGAGTCTTACTGTGTCACCCAGACTGGAGTTCAGTGGTGTGATCTTGGCTTATTACAACCTCTGCCTTCCTGGGTTCAAGCGATTCTCTTGCCTCAGCCTCCTGAGTAGCTGGGATTACAGGCGTGTGCCACAATGCCCAGCTAATTTTTGTATTTTTAGTAGAGATGCGGTTTCACCATGTTGGCCAGGATGGTCTCAAACTCCTGACCTTGTGACCTGCCTCCCTTGGCCTCCCAAAGTGCTAGGATTACAGGCATGAGCCACTGCGCCTGGCCTGATCTGTTTTGAGTTAATTTTTTTTTTTTTTTTTTTTTTTTTGAGACGGAGTTTCGCTCTTGTTACCCAGGCTGGAGTGCAATGGCGCGATCTCGACTCACCACAACCTCCGCCTCCCGGGTTCAGGCAATTCTCCTGCCCCAGCCTCCTGAGTCGCTGGGATTACAGGCACACGCCACCATGCCCAGCTAATTTTTTGTATTTTTAGTAGAGACGGGGTTTCACCGTGTTGACCAGGATGGTCTCGATCTTTTGACCTTGTGATCCACCCGCCTTGGCCTCCCACAGTGCTGGGATTACAGGCTTGAGCCACCGCGCCCGGCCTAATTTTTTTTTTTTTTTGAGATGGAGTTTTGCTCTTTTTGCCCAGGTTGGAGTGCAGTGGCACAATCTTGGCTCACTGCAACCTCCGCCTCACAGGTTCAAGTGATTCTGCTGCCTCAGACTCCCAGGTAGCTGGGATTACAGGAATGCACCACCATGACTGGCTAATTTTGTATTTTAAGTAGAGACGGGGTTTCGCCATGTTGGACAGGCTGGTTTCACACCCCTGACCTCAAGTGATCCACCCACCTTGGCCTCCCAAAGTGCTGGGATTACAGGCATGAGCCATCGCGCCTGGCCGAGTTAGTTTTTAAATATGGTTTGAAGTAGGGATCCAGATCAGTTCTTTTGTATACGACTGTGGTTTCGGTGTCACCTAAAATTCATGTTGTAACTTAGTTCCCAATGTGGCAGTATTAGGAGATGGGTCCTTTTTTTTTTTTTTTTTTTTTTTCCCTGTCAGAAGGAATTTGGTTCAAAGGAGATGGGGTCTTTTAGAGGTGATTGCATCTTGAGCACATTGTCCTTGTCTTAGTTCATTTGTGTTGCTATAAAGGAATACCTGAGGCTGGGTAATCTATAAAGAAAAGAAGTTTATTTGGCACATGGTTCTTCATGCTCTGTAAGAAGCATGATGCTGGCATCTGATTCCACTCATGGTGGAAAGAGAACAGGAGCTCATGTGTGCAGAGATCACATGACAAGAAAAGAGGCGAGTGAGAAAAGGAAGGGAGGTGCCATGCCGATTTTAAAAACTAGTTCTGGCAGAAACCAAGCAAGTACTCACTGAGAACCTTGAAGACAGTACCAGGTCATCCATGAGGGATCCACTCTCATGACCCAGACACCTCCCATTAAGCGCCACTTCCAACACTGGGGATCAGTTCTCAACGTGAGGTTTGGAGGGGTTAAACAAACCCATGTGTAGCAGGCTCACGAATAGATTAATCTATTCAGGGGTTAATGGATCAATGAGTTATCATGTGAGTGGAACCAGCGGCTTTATTAGAAGAAGAAGAGAGCTGGAGCTCACACATTAGCATGCTCAGCTCAGCTCCCCCATGTGATACTCTGTGCTGTTTGGGGTCAAAGGCAGCCCCTCAACCTTCGACTTTTTAGTCTCCAGAACTGTGAGAAATAAATTCCTTTTCTTTATAAACTATCTAGATTCAGGTATTCTTTTACAAACAAACAAACAAACAAACAAGTTTAAAAAACGGACTAATACACATGGGGATCTCTAGTTGTCTCAGCACCATTTGTTGAAAAGCTATTCTTTCTTGCATTGATTGACCTGGGTACCTTTATCAGAACTCAGTTGACCATGTATGTGTAGATTTATTTTTCCATTCTCAATTCAGTTCTGTTGGTCTGCATACCTGTTGTTAAATTATCTTTATTGCTGTAGCTTTGTAGTGAACTTTGAAATTGTGAAGTGTGAGCCCTTCAGCTCTGTTCTTTCTTTTCCAGGATTGCTTTGACTATTCTGTGACTCTTGCAATTCCATATTAGTTTAGGATTGGCTTGTCTGTTTCTGGAAAAAAAAACAGTTGGGATTTTGATGGAGATTACATTGAACGTATACGTCAATTTGGGGTGTACTGCCATCTCAAATCAGCTTTTCAAGACAGATTTGTATAACCCAATTTGAAATTGAGCCATAATATATTATTTTTAGGGATATGTATTGTTTCGTTCTTTTTTTTGAGATGGAGTTTTGCTCTTTTGCCCAGGCTAGGGTGCAATGGTGAAATCTCAGCTTACCGCAACCTCTACCTCCTAGGTTCGAGTGATTCTCCTGCCTCAGCCTCTCGAGTAGCTGGGGTTATAGGCATGCACCACCACACCTGGCTAATTTTGTATTTTTTTTTGTAGAGATGGGATTTCTCCATGTTGGTCAGGCTGATCTTGAGCTCCTGATCCCAGGGGATCCGCCTGCTTTGGCCTCCCAAAGTGCTGGGTGGGATTACAGGCGTGAGCCACTGCGCCTGGCCTGTTTCATTCTTATCTTAGCTTTTCTATGAGGAACGGGAGATGGTTGATCTTAACCACCATGAAGCCAGACCTGGGGTGGTGCATGGTGGAATTCTGCATTCTTGTCCCTCACATCTGTCCTCCAGCAGTCTGTCTCCCAATCTGCAGGATGCTTAGAGGGTATGGTAACGCTAGAACCTGAAAACTGCAAATGATTGGCTATCTGTAATTTGGTTGTTAAAAAAGAAAGGCTGGGCGCGATGGCTTGTGCCTGTAATCCCAGTGCTTCAGGAGGCTGAGATGGGCGGATCCTGAGGTCTGGAGATTGAGACCATCCTGGCTAACATGGCGAAACCCCATCTCTACTAAAAATACAAAAATTAGCTGAGTGTGAGGACGCACGGCTGCAGTCCCAGCTACCTGGGAAGCTGAGGCAGAGGAATCACTTGAACCAGGGAGGCAGAGGTTGCAGTGAGCCAAGGTCCTGCCACTGTACTCCAGCCTGGGCAACAGAGTGAGACTCCATCTCAAAAAAAAAAAAAAAAATCTAGTTTCTTTTCTTGTTTTTTTTTGGTAGAGACATTTGTTTCACCATGTTCCTCAGTCTGGTCTCGAACTCCTGAGCTCAGGCGATCTGCCCACTTCAGCTTCCCAAAGTGCTGCACTGGGCCAAACATCTGGTTTCTTTTTCATTTTTGAGACACAGTCTCACTTTGTTGCCCAGGCTAGAGTATAGTGGTGCGATCTCTGCTCACTGCAGCCTCCACCTTCTAGGTTCAAGCAATTCTCATGCCTCAGCCTCCTGAGTTGCTGGGATTACAGGAGCGTACCACCACATCTGGCCATTTTTTGTATGTAGTAGACGTGTGGTTTTACCATGTTGGCCAGGCTGGTGTCAAACTTCTGATCTCAGGTGATCTGCTCTCCTTGGCCTCCCAAAATGCTGGGATTACAGGCGTGAGCTACTCTTCCCGACCAACGTCTGGTTTCTTTTGTTTGTTTGTTTTTGTTCTTTTATTTTTCCTAACATCTGGTTTCTTAATTCCTGGTCAAGTCAGATATACTTTGCGGTATTTGTTTTTGCTAGTTAATGAACAATTGAACCATTCCATCTTATATGTTCAATAGACCTTTTTGACTTGGTTGTAATTACTTGGACTGTCTAGAGTGTTACTTACAAGGCTAATTGCCTGAATACTTGCTAAAACAAAGATCATGGAGCTCTACCCTAGATGTACAGAACCAGACACTCCATGTTGGGACCTGGGAATCTACAATTCAATGTGTTTTATGGGTTATTTAAATGTGCTTCTAGTTTGGTGAACCATAGATTTGGAAAGTATTTTGCTCTGGGAGGTCTAGTCCGTTCAACTTGGCTAAACTTGTTAATCTTCTGTTCACTTTGATAGCTCTGAATAAATTTCAGGGCTGGAATATGATTGCTGACTCACCTGACTTCCTTTGAAACTGAGGTGGGTGGGATTTAGTGTGCTAAAGTCTGTTTATCTTTGAAATATTTGTCTCTCAGTTTATAGTCCAGGATTTATGCAGCATTGGCCCTGCTGTATAGCTCTGTGCTGTAGAAAATGTAGGTGGAGAGGATTAATTAAATGAAAATCACTGAATCTATCTGTGTCATTGGTCAGCTGAATAAATAACCTTTGTGTCCTAACAGCAGCAGACATTTTCTGGTTAGGTTTTCCACATGGTTTATTATGAAGTATGACAACTTGTCATGTGTAATCAGCATCACATTAGTCTCATGAGAATAAGCTCTCCTTTAATCAGCTGCTTTTCTTTAATCTGGTGGGGTGAGGCGTATGGCAACCGTGACATTTTTGTCATTTGCTTTGTGGGATGGTGGTGGTATGATTGGATGTGTGGATATATGTATGTTTTGGGTATGCAGATTTTCCAAAAAGGGACAGATGGCAGATAAAGCATTCATGTATTCCTTGTCACTGTGCACCAAAAATTACAGTTATGTGTCCTGGGAGTCCGTACCAGAATATGTAGCTTCTAATGTTATTTATCTGTGATTTTTAGAACTTGGGCTAGTCATTAAATTCTCTGAAGTCTCATATTCTTTATGTATGAGGATAGAGTTGACAGCCTTTACAGACTATAAACTCAAATCTAAAGTTCTAGGATTCAGTCACAGATTAAACTCATAAGCATGCAAGTAATAGTGGAGGTCTTATTCTTTCCATTGCTGGTTTTCAGTATTCTCCATCATGATTCATTGCCATAAGTAAACGCTCTATTTATCTTCTTATCTCTGCAGTTGGTCTGTTCTCATATTTGTCTGATGTAATATGTCTTCTTATTTTATTTCTTTCTTTTGTCATTTGAGCTAGCCTCAAAATATACTGGTAACTTTGTATTTTTATTTATTCGTATTTTTAAGCTACACCTGCTAGAATGGGAATGTTGTATTTTTTTAATTCCTCTGAACTTATTTTTAGTTCTTTATTTTGTGAGGTGTGTGTGTGTGTGTGTGTGTGTGTGTGTTTTGAGACAGTCTTGCTCTGTCGCCCGGGTTGGAGTACAGTGGCACAATCTTGGCTCACTGCAACCTCCACCTCCCAGGTTCAAGCTATTGTCCTGCCTCAGCCTCCCAAGTAGCTGGGATTGCAGGCGCACGCCACCATGCTTGGCTAATTTTTGTATTTTCAGTAGAAACGGTGTTTTACCATGTTGGCCAGGCTGGTCTCGAACCCCTGATTTCAAGTGATCCACCCACCTCGGCCTCCTAAAGTGCTGGGATTATAGGCATGAACCACCGCACTCAGCCTATTGTGTGTTTTTTTAACTGTCTCCTCTCCCCAGTGAGGTTGTCATGTATACATAGAGAATATAGTGAGCTTGTCATCTATACCTACACGTCTATACATTGTAACCCTTTAAGCTTCGTCATAGTGGATAGTGGTAGCTATCAAACATTTGAGTATTTTTTAGTCCATTTTTCACACAAGCCTAGGACAAAGGAAATATATCCCAAAGTGTTTGTAATCTGGTTGGAATAATGATAATAAAGCACAAAATCATCAAACAGTATAGGATAGTGTATTTTTAAGCGTTAAACTTTGTGGCACAGGCTAAATGAATAAATTTTTAAGGTCAGTGATCTGTAAACACAGCAGTCAGTGAAGACATTTTGAAGTAGAGAGTTAAATTGGTTTTTCAAGGGTAGACGGAATTTGAATGATCAGGAAACAGAGAGGCAGTTTATGTCAAGCAAAAATATAGAATGTTTGAGTTTTTGTTTTGTTTTTTAGAAATGGGTCCTCACTATGTTGCCCAGGCTAGAGTACAGTGGCTGTTCACAGGCCTGATTATAGCACACTATGGCCTCAAACTCCTGGGCTCAGGGGATCCTCCTGCCTAGGTCTCCCAAGTAGCCGGGACTGCAACGTGGTACCACATCTGGCTTGTTTTGTTAGATAGTGAGAAATTGGCAGTGTGTTCATACTGGATGAAAATAGTAATACTTTAAACAAAATTTCTTAACACATATAATTTAATGTGGCTTATAATTGATGCATAATGGAAAAATCCAAATAGTAAATTAAAAAATCAGTAGTAGGAAAATTGTACATTTCTATAGTAGGAATAACAGATTACAGATAAGTAAGTAGTCTGTGAGATGTTCTTCAGTTGTACAAGCACTGAGCTGTGAATTTGGTTTTGGCAAAGCCAAATACATACATACATACATACACACACTATAAAACAGAGGGCTTACTTAGTTCTAGGAGTCTTCCCCCATGCTGTGCCCCCACACCATAATTTAGAAGCTATACTAGTTTCTTTTGGTTGGAGAATAGTTCTTTAAAAGATTTCTTTTTTCCCACTTAGAGCTTTGTAACATAGGACACTGAAATGCAGTAGAAAATGTTGTCAGTATCAAATGTAGTAAACACTGCCTCTTAATGTGATTCTGGATAAAGATAAGGAAGTGGCATGAAGTACAATTCAGCTAAATAGTTAACACTCTCTAGGGACCTAGATTATACATGTATGCTCTTCTTTTTTTTGTTTTTTGAGACAGTCTCACTCCGTCACCCAGGCTGGAGTACAGTGGAGTGATCTCCGCTCACTGCAACCTCTGCCTCCTGCCTCAGCCTCCCAAGTAGCTGGGACTACAGTCATGTTGCCCCCATGCCCAGCTAATTTTTGTATTTTAATAGAGAGGGGTTTCCGCCTCTCAACTCCTGGCCTCAGGTGATCTACCTGCGCCAGCCTCCCGCAGCACTGGGATTACAGGCATGAGCCACCGCACCCGGCCCATATATACTTTTCTGATGGTCCAGCTTAATATGAGGATAAACTCTACAGTGCAGAGGAATGGAGACTACCTATCATGTCAGGAAACCCTGTAGAAAAATGGATCCAGTAGATTGTATTCTCTGCAAGGAGTCTAAAACATTTAGGTGTTCTCTGTTTCTGATAAAGGGCAGGTCAAGAGCACAATCACAGATGTGAAGTTAGAAATGTTGTGTGGAATTTAGAGGGCTAACCCAAACTTTCTTCAGCCTTGTAGTTGTTTCTGTTTCTGTTGTTGAAATATGTTTGAAGGAGTGTCAGTAGCTACAAGAAGGATTGATTTCATTCACTGTAGCTCATGACAGTGATTGATCAAAATTCTTACAGCGCTGAGTATGACAGAGTTACTTTAGCCTGGAAAAAAATTCAAGGCAAGTCCATTAGAGGCAAGCCACCCTTGGAAACATGGGTCATAGAAATCTGGTATTCAGGAATATAGCTTTTTAGTCAAACTTCCCCAATCAATTTTTTCTGCAATTTCCAACAAATTTAAGCAACACATGTTAAGTAAGCCATTCTCTCTAGCAGCAATTTAAGAGCAAGAATAACTGCCTGTCAAGATTTCTCCTAGTTTGTGTTAAAACAGCCCTATTTTATATTATGTGGCATTATCTAAACTGACAGAGGTTGTCCTGCTGTTCCTAACTTTTACAGTGTGGAAAGCAGGTTCTGTATAAGCATAGCATCATTGACTAGAAATCTGTGATTAGCTGATTTCTGTTCACAGAGATAAGGGGTCAGGAAAGATAATTATCTGATAATGAAATTTTACAGCATGAAAAGAATTGGTGAGTGGGAGCACCTATCTATTGGGCATTTATCTCTTCACAATAACTCTTTGTGGTGGGTGCTTTTTTCCCATTTTATATAAGACAGGAGATGTGGCTGGTTGCGGTGGCTCACGCCTGTAATCCCAGCACTTCGGGAGGCTGAGGCACGCCGATTACCCGAGGTCAGGAGTTCGAGACGAGTCTGGCCAACATGGCGAAACCCCGTCCCTACTAAAAATAAAAAAATTAGCCGGAGATGGTGGCACATGCCTGTAATCCCAGCTACTCAGGAAGCTGAGGTGGGAGAATTGCTTGAACCCAGGAGGCAGAGGTTGTAATGAGCCGAAATTACGTCACTGCACTCCAGGCTCGGCGACAGAGCGAGACTCTGTCTCAATAAAAAAATAATAAAGAGGAGAGGTCCGAGAAGATTATTTTCCTTGCTCAAGTGATGAGTTAGAAGGCCTGACTTCAAAGCTTATCTACTTTATGGCTGCTTTCCAGGACGCTGGAAGGGAAAGAGATAATTTTATTGCAAGAAATGAGATTGGCCATAAATTAATTTCCCAGTCTGTGTTTGATTTGCTTTAATAATGTCATGATATATTCTGGAGATCAGGATACCTTGTGGAGTTACATTAATCAGTGCTGTTGCAGAGTCATCCAACACTACAAAGTACTTCTAAAAGAAAACCTATTATAATTATAAACAGTAATGGAGATTTATTAGAAGCCTGCCTGTAAAGGTAGATTTTTATGCTTTATGAGAATTTATAAAGATTAGTATAAATTGGCATAGGATCTTTCTAGAATAATGTTATCTCAAATTTTGTGTAATAGATTGTCAGAGTCTTGCTCTGTCGTCCAGACTGGAGTGCAGTGGGCTGATCTCGGCTCACTATAACCTCTACCTCCCAGACTCATGGAATTCTTTGCCTCAGCCTTCCGAGTAGCCAGGATTACAGGCGCCCACCACCACGCCCAGCTAATTTTTTGTATTTTTAGTAGAGACGGGGTTTCACCATCTTGGCCAGGCTGTCTTGAACTCCTGACCTTGTGATCTACCCTTCTTGGCCTCCCAAAGTGCTGGGATTACAGACGTGAGCCATGGCGCCCGGCCGAGATAGTCTGTTTTATGTAACATTTTCGGATTTTATGAATGTAGTTCTATGAAAGGTATTTCCTTAGGCAGAAATAAGTGAAATGTCATTAAGCAAAGTATATGTTAATGGTGACATTGAGGAGATCCTTTGTGTTACATTTCCACTTTTAAGGATTCTAACACTTAGCTAGGCAGAGGCAGGAGGATGGCTTGGGTCCAGGAGTTTGAGACCTTCCTCGGCAATATAGTGAGACCCCATTCTCAAAAAATAAAAAATAAAAAAATAATAAAGGATTTGAGTTTTATTTTGGTTAGTCTCAGCTCGTAAGGAAAATGTTGTATGTGGCTTAAAGGAAAGTTATTTTTGTCAGCTTAAAAGTAGAAAATGAGTCAGAATCTGTGATATGTAAAAATGTTTAACCTTTTTATTTTGTAAAAAGAAAATATTTAACCTTTTTTGAAGGTATTTTAAATACCCACAGATGATAGAATAATCGAGTTTCTTGACTTTTATTAATAGAATTAAATTAATTTTATTAATTTTTTTATTAGTGTCAGGGAAAAGTGGCATGTTTGTTTAATCCTGTAGGCATTTCATACATTTTTGTGTTACCTTAACTAGATTCTGAGCCCTTTTACATTTTCAGTTCAGTTTAGAATAGTGATACACTGTTGTTTAGATACCCACCTTGGGAAGGGCTGTGTTGAGATCCCACAGTCTGTGTCATTACTAGCCTCTTGTTCATCTCTCGCTGTCTGCTGTCTCCTCTCCCTTCCTTCCCAGTTACTCTTGGTTACTTTTAAGGGCAGGAGAAGGGCAAACATTCTGGAATTAGATCAGGACTCAGAATGCCCCTAATGATGGTGTCATTTGCTGGAAGCCAAAGACCCAACATCAGAGCCTTGACTTCAATGAGGTCAACATTAAACCTTGACAAATGGGTTAGTCAGATCCCCTGGGTGGCTGAGGCTAGTAGAGGCATCAGTCTAAGGAAAAGAGGGGCTAGTAAGCAGTCAACTACACAGCCGTTTTAAAATTTATTGTTCCTGCTAAAAAAAAAAAAAAAAAAAAGATACTTCCATGAGAACCAAGGGCTTTTTTACATAGAACACATACTGAAAAATCAGAAAGCAGTAGCTAAGCCAAAAGAAGAACCTTCCAGGGATGAGCTGCCTTCCTTGCCTCCACAACAGCAGCTAGACCGGACCTCTGGACAACACAGCAAGTGTGACAATCACACTTCCTAGAGCAGGACCAAGGGTAGGAGGCCACCAGGCTCAGCTTACAGGCCCTAAGTAATCATCCATCAGGGAGCCAATAGCAAAAATGTCATTCTTGTCCACACGAGTCCCCACAATCTTTAAGTGGATCTCGTCGTCCTGCTGAATGACAATATCCTCATCCATTGTCTTATAGCATGGTGGGTTGGAGTTAGGCTCAAACTCCATCTCTGAAGGGATGGAATGTCGAGAGATGAAGCAAGACATAGGCCCAATTTCTGTGAAGAGTCCAACCTTGTTGACCTGAGTGACAGTAGCATCCACGACTTCTCCTTTAAAGGGCTGGAAAACAATGAGCTTGTGCTTAACTGGATAAAGGACAAATCCTCGGCCTGGCTGGATCACACCAGCACCAATATTGTCAGTGGTGGTTACAGCGATTACAAAGGCATACTTTCTGGTATAGGTCCCCTCCACCTCGGTGACGAGCTTCTGCTTCACCGTGTTGAGCAAGTTGGGGCCGAAGTAGCGTGGGGTGCAGCAGGATCTCATGCTCTAGGGAGATATGGTAGAAAATCTTCCCAGAGCAGTCTGGGAGGCTAAGTCCACACCTCTGGCTGCCCCTGGGAATCCCTAATTTTATTAATTTAATAGAATTAAAAAGCCCATTTGTGAATTTGGGATTCTTTGATTTGCTTGCAAAAAATGAAAGCATAGGGAGATTGTGTGGCTTATGCCTATGATCCCAGCATGAGAGAGGCCAAGGTGGGTGGATCCTTGGAGGCCAGGAGTTTAAGATCAGCCTGGCCAACATGGTGAAACTTTGTCTCTACCAAAAAAAAAAAAAAAAAAAAAACCCACACAAATTAGCCGGGCATGGTGGTGTGTATCTGTAGTGCCAGCTACTTGAGAGGCTGAGGTGGGAAGATTGCTTGAGCCTAGGAGATCGAGGCTGCTGTGAGCCATGATAATGCCACTGCACTCCAGTCTAGGCAGCAGGGTGAGACACTGTCTCCAAAAAAAAGGAAAGAAAAAGAAAACATATAGAAATGAAGATTCTTTTTGTCTTTTTTTTTTTTTTTTTTTTTTTTTTGAGACAGGGTCTTGCTGTGTTGCCCAGGCTCAGGCTGAAATGCAGTGGTGCAACCATGGCTCACAGCAGCGTCAACCTCCCCGGCGCCAGCGATCTTCCCACCTCAGGCTCCTGAGTATTTGGGATGACAGGAACATGCCACTGTGCCTGGCTAGATTTTTTGGTTTTTAGTAGAAACAAGGTCTAGCTATGTTTCCCAGGCTGCTCTTGAACGCCTGAGCTCAAACAATCCTCCTGCCTTGGCCTCCCAAAATGCTGAGATTACAGGCGTGAGCCACCATACCCAATTAAAGTGAAGATTAAATAAGGGGACATGAATGTCCCTGTCAGAGGACAGTATCACTGATCTAGACAACCTTTCTGCTCTCTGTTACTAGTTAATCATGTCAAAAATGTGTCTGAGATCTTTGGTTCGTAGCCACCCAACCAGAAGATGGCGCGAGCACAGCCTGGATTAATGATTTTGTAGTTGGATTCGCCAGAGTTCCAGGTATAACTTTTTTATAGTAGTGGTAGAACCTACCCAAGCTTCAGGTTTCTCATCTTCAAATGGAACTATTATTTCATCCCTCATAACATTGACTTAGAAATTAAATGAAATAACACAGGAAATGTTTACTGCTGTGCCTGTTAAATAACAGGTGCTTTGTAAATGCTTGCTGTTGTCCTGCCCTTCCCGAACTTCCCCAGACTATAAATAGTTTCACGTGCTAGACAAATCTTACCTCATTTTCGTGCTGTGTGGATGCGCAGGACCTACTTGATTCCCCTACACCCAGGTGGGGACTTGATTGTCCCTACAAGTTATTTATCTTCAATCTCTAGGGAAATGAAAAATCACTCTCCTTTAACTAAAGGTTAGTCACTAACTATACAATTCAGCATCCTCTGGGTGTTCAGGTAAGCCTGAATTTAAGTCCCAGGGATGAGCCAGATTCCTAGGATGGCTCTGAATTATCTTGGCTTCCTTGAATGCCTCTGGCTAAAAACCAAGCTAGGATTACTGATGTGATTGTGAATCTGGCCCATGTCCCAGGAATGTGGATTCTGCTGCATATGTCAATTGGTTTGGCTCTTATTTATTTATTTATTTTTTTGAGATGGAGTTTCGCTCTTGTCGCCCAGGCTGGAGTGCAATGTGCGATCTCGGCTCACTCCAACTTCTGCCTCCCAGGTTCAACCAGTTCTCTCACCTGAGCCCCCTGAGTAGCTGGGGTTACAGGTGCCCGCCACCATGCCCAGCAAATTTTTGTTTTTTTTGGTAGAGATGGGATTTCACCATGTTGGCCAGGCTGGTCTTGAACTCCTGACCTTAGGTGATCCACCTGCCTTGGCCTCCTAAAGTGCTGGGATTACAGGTGTGAGCCACCGTGCCCAGCCAGTTTGGCTCTTTTTATCCGAAATTTTTGGTTCAAATGGAAATCTTTGCTCTGTAGTACTGAAATCCTCTGAAATTAGAAGAAAAAAAGTTATTCAAGACAGAATATTTTTGCAGTGTGGGGAGAACTTAAGCTTTTTACGTAAGCTTTTAAAGCTGTAAAAGGAACTATGCTGTTTTACCCCCAAAGTTGCCCACTTTTAACCTTCAGGAGAAACATTTTGATCTCGTTTATGTTCTAGTTTCTGGATACAAATCCTTCATTTGTTTGTTTTTCCACCTATTACCAACCACAAGTTCTTAGGCTCCTGTGTAATAGAAATTGATACAAGGCCAAGCAAGTTTCCCAGACCAGGATATATGAAAACTTATGGGCTGGGTGCAGTGGCTGTAATCCCAGCACTTTGGGAGGCCGAGGTGGGTGCATCACCTGAGTTCTGGAGTTTGAGACCAGCCTGGCCAACATGGTGGAACCTCATCTCTACCAAAAATACAAAAAATTAGCTGGGCGTGTGGTGGTCGCCTGTAATCCCAGCTACTCAAGTGGCTGAGGCAGGAGAATCACTTGAATCTGATGGGGACAGAGGTTACAGTGAGCCGAGATCGCGCCATTGTACTGCAGCCTGGGCAACAAGAGCAAAACCTCATCTCAAAAAAAAAAAAAAAAAAAAAAAGACATGCCCAGAAAGGTTGGACCTAAGGGAGGGAGGTTTCTCCATCTGACTTTCCGAGGGGAGTGCATGATTCACGAGGTAGGTGAGCATCACATGTGTGGGTGGAATGTGGGGTGTGCAGACACAGTAAGGAATCATGCTAACACATGATCAGAAAGTGGCAGAAAAGCCCCTTCCTGGGTGGTGATTTTGTATTATAATGAGACTAGAGATTAGGATTGGTCGTTCTCCTTGAGCTCATGTGAATGGTAGAGCTAACTTCTTTGAGTAAGATTTATGGCAGGGTGCTGCCTATGGTTTCTTCATACAATACCTGCAAGGTCTGTCAGCAGGTATGGTGCCAGTTGGGGTGGTGCTGTAAGGCTTGGTGGTCATTGAGAATGTATGGAGAAACACATTAGTGGGGTGGGGCCAAGCCCCATTCTCTACTCTGTCTCACCTTCATTTCTCGAGATTGCTCTTCTTTATCTGTCTCCTGGAGCCTTTTAGTGGTTGGTGATCATTGGCCACTGCTCATTAAGTCAGGTTAACCAATAGTACCAAACTGTAGTACATTAACCAAATGAAAGAGGACTGCATTATGCAGTGGGTGTGGTTATGTGGAGTCAGGGAGAGGGAAAGAAGGAGAATTCGGTGGTAATTAGTAAAGTGTTTAAAACGAGACTTACAGAGGTCCTGAAAGGCTCCATGAATGTCCTAAAATTGCTTGCCAAACATTCTGGGAGGAGGGGCTATTATTTTATTCACATTCTGTAAGAGCCTGAAATCTCAGAAAGAACAAGAACGGCTATGCTGTTGTCATTGTCATAGAGACAGGCCTGGACTTTGGGGTGATTAATACAGCCCATGCTTGCAAGAATGACAAGAGTGACATTGTGCAGTGGTTGGGGCCCAGACCCTGAAAGTTGATTGCCTGGGTTTGTATCTGAGCTGTCATTGTGTCCTTTGTCAGGTCTCTTCCCTGTGCCTTAGGTTTTTCACCTGCAAACTGAGGGTAATAATAATAGCTGTCTCAAAGGGTTGTTATCACTAAAACTAACTTGCCTGAAATTGGACGGACAAATGACAGAGGTACTGCTTTCAGGCTTCAACAGTGTCTTTTTTTGTACCTTAATACTTGCAAAGATATGTAACTGTCTTGCTGCATTTAGAAAAGTTAGTAGCAAAATGGAATTAACCAGTAATAAGCATGAGAGACTGCTGATGAGCATAACTCTCATAAATCTAATGTGATTGGTACAAAGAAATCGTTATGCCCTTAGTGGTGGAATTTTAGCCCCGGTTGTGTGCTTTGTGGACTTAAGTAGCAGTCAACTAACTGTTCAAATGTGGGTGGGGTTAGGGAAAGAAAAGAAAGAAAATTACAAAGCATGTGTAAAATGCTAGAAGTATATCATTTAAAAATGTGTCCAAAAGTGAGGTACAGTTAGGGATCTATATAATTTGAAGTTTGGCAGGAATGGACATCCCCCACCACCACTACAATATTTTTTTTTCTTTTTTTTTTTTTTATTGCATTTTAGGTTTTGAGGTACATGTGAAGAACATGCAAGATTGTTGCATAGGTACACACATGACAGTGTGATTTGCTGCCTTCCTCCCCTTCACTTATAGCTGGCATTTCTTCCCATGCTATCTCACTGCTACAATATTAATAACAAGAATTCTTTTGGTTTTTTATCATATTCCATCTTCATTCTTTATTTTTTAAAGGATACATTGTTTATGAAAAGAGGACTGGCACTTATTGATACAGCTTTCCCAATCTCCTCTTGAGTTGTATTTCTGAAGTTTCAGCTCCATTTCCCTGTTTCTGAGAGAAACATCTGGAAAGGTGGAGCCTTATTCATTCTCAATAGATAGGCCTGGCCCAGGCGCCATGTCTCACGCCTGTAATCCCAGCACTTTAGGAGGCGAGGCGGGCGGATCACAAGGTCAAGAGATCAAGACCATCCTGTCCAACATGATGAAACCCTGTCTCTACTAAAAAACACAAAAATTAGCTGGGCATGGTGGCACGTGCCTGTAGTCCCAGCTATTAGGGAGGCTGAGGCAGGAAAATCACTTGAACCCAGGAGGCAGAGGTTGCAGTGAGCCAAGATTGCACCACTGCACCCCAGCCTGGTTACAAAACGATACTTTGTCTCATAAAAAAAAAAAAAAAAAAAAAAAACAAAAGGCCCAAATATTTCTACTAAAGGTTGTTTTTGTTTTGTTTTGTTGTTTTAAATTATTGCAGAAAACATTGCCTAATTTTGATAATGAATTTTGAGTTTGCATTTTTTTGGCTTAACAATTAAAGTGCTGTTGTATTCTAAAGGTTTATCTCTTCCTCTTTCAGTAATAACATTTTTTTGTTGCTTTCAGGGGTTCAACTAGATACAGCTTCACAATCTCTGGATGAAGAAATTTTATTAAAAGTTAAAACTGAAATTGAAGAAGAGCTAAAGTCTCTGGACAAAGAAATTTCTGAAGGTCTGTTCTTATTTTTCTAGTTAATAAGCAGAAGTGGTTTGGTGTTGGTTTAATTTGATTTTTACAGTGGGGTGTTCTCAACATTTAACAACTTATACCAGTTTCACATTGGTATACTTCATGAGGGTGAAACTAGAAGGTAGCCTTTTTCCGTTTCTGGGGGTTATGGGTATGGAAGTGCCCCAGCTATACCTAACAGGTGAGATGCAGCAGTTTCTGCTGTTAAGTACCGGATACATGATCATGTTAATGTTAAGGTTCTTTCCATTCCCTGGGGTTTGATTTGTATTTGGTATTAACCTTTATAAGTCATAACGACATTAAAAGGGAAAAGGTAAACATATGCTTCTTTTATTTTTGCGTTCATATATGCTATAGATAACTGTAATTATAATGTACCTTTAACTTTATAGCCGTTTTTTTCGCTCTTAACATTACATCATAAACTTTAAAAATATTTAGTAATTGCATGAAATTTTATTCACCAAATGTTTTTACTCAGTCAT
This sequence comes from Sapajus apella, assembly GCF_009761245.1. Taxonomy (NCBI): domain Eukaryota; kingdom Metazoa; phylum Chordata; class Mammalia; order Primates; family Cebidae; genus Sapajus; species Sapajus apella. The sequence continues at coordinate 654,136 of NW_022437135.1, forward strand.
TCCCTTATGATGATGATGATATTGATTATTATTATTATTATTACTGTTATTTCAGAGACAGGGTCTTGCTCTGTTGCCCAGGCTGGAGTGCAGTAAGCACTGGGATTATAGGTGTGAGCCACCATGCCTGGCCGGCCTGTTCCCTTATCATTGAGGGGAGCGTTTGGATTATTTATTTTTTTTCATTGGATGACTACCGCTACACAGCATTTGCATTATTTCCTCTTTTGCCTTCCATAGGTAATGCTGCATGAAACATCTTGCCCATGATATATATATATTTTTATAGCTTTATTGAGATATATTTCACATACCATAAAATTCACCCATTTAAAAGGTCCGGTTCAGGCCGAGCACAGGGACTCATGCCTGTAATCCCAGCACTTTGGGAGGCCAAGGCAGGATGATTGCTTGAGCCCTTGAGTTCAAAACCAGATTGGGCAACATAGGGAGACCATGCCTCTATTTATTAACATAGTAATAATAATAAAAAAGCCCAGTTAAGTGGTTTTAGTGTATTCACAGAATTTATCACCACAGTCTAAATTTAGAACACTTTAAGTCCTGCAAAAAGAACCACAGAACACATTGGCAGCCACTTCCCATTCCTGCTAGCCCCAAGTCTCAGCCCCACCCCATACCAGTCAACTGCCCATCTCCATTCTGGAAATATACGTAAATAGAATAGTTCACTATGTGGTCTTTTGTGACTGGCATTTTTTACTTAGCAAATTTTTTTTTTGAGACACTGCCTTGCTCTGTTGCCCAGGCTCGCATGCAGTGGCGCGATTTTGGCTCACTGCCACCTCTTCCTTCCAGGATCAAGCAGTTCTCCTGACTCAACCTCCTAAATAGCTGAGATTACAGGTGCCCACCACCGTACCCAGCTAACTTTTTTATTTTTTTGAGACAGAGTCTCGCTCTGTTCCCCAAGCTGGAATGCAGTGTCGTGATCTTGGCTCACCACAACCTCCAACTCCCGGGTTCAAGTGATTCTCCTGCCTCAACCTCCAGAGTAGCTGAGACTACAGGTGTGTGCCACCATGCCCGGCTAATTTTTGGTATTAAAAAATTTTGTACTAAAAATACAAAAAAATTAGCCGGGCATGGTGGCACATGCTTGTAATCACAACTACTTGGGAGGCTGAGGTAGGAGAATCACTTGAACCTGGGAGGCGGAAATTGCAGTTAGCGGAGATTGCGCCGTTGTACTCCAGCCTGGGCAACAAGAGTGAGACTCTGTCTCAAAAAAAAAAAAGAAATACATACTTTAGTAAAATTTGCAGTCTTATAGGAGTAACCCTTAGATTATGCAGTAAATATTTTATGCAGGTGATTACTAAGTCTCTACAGCTAGGTATAAATGCTTTTTCTGGGTTCAAGTTTTATTTTTATTTAATTAATTTGTTTTTTTTTTTTTTTTTTTTTTGATGGGGGGCGGGGAGACAGTCTGACTTTGTCGCCCAGGTTAGAGTGTAATGTCATGATCAAGGCTCACTGCAGTCTTGACCTCCTGGGCACAAGTGATCCTCCCACTTCAGCCCTGCGAATAGCTGGGACTACAGGCATATGTGCCACCACACCCAGCTAATTTTTTTTTGCTCTTGTTGCCCAGGTTGGGGTGCGGTGACGAGATCTCGGCTCACTGCAACCTCTGCCCCCTGGGTTCAAGCAATTCTCCTGCCTCAGCCTCTCGAGTAGCTGGGATTACAGGCGTGCATTACTACTCCCGGTTAATTTTGTATTTTTAGTAGAGACAGGTTTTCTCCATGTTGGTCAGGCTGGCCTTGAACTCCCGACCTCAGGTGATCTGCCTGCCTTGGCCTCCCAAAGTGCTGGGATCCTGGGTATGAGCCACTGTGCCTGCCCTTAATTTTTGGTAATTTTAGTAGCGATGGGGTTTTGCCATATTGCCCAGGTTGGTCTTGAATTCCTGGACTCAAGCCATCCGCTTACCTTGCCCTCCCAAAATGCTGGGAGTACAGGTGTGAACCATTGTGCTCGGCTTCTGGTTCAACTTTTATACTTGTTTGTATAATCTTCATATAATAGTTTAAAATTTATCCATGTGCAGTAATATTAAGTTTGAAAGTTCATTTTAATAAGGAAATGAAAGCAATGGATGCATCCTCTGAGGATGATTAGAATCTGATAAGTGCCACTTTTATAAATGTAAAACAAAATCTTTTTATATATATATATATATATATATTTTTTTTTTTTTTTTT